>NW_027528635.1:982942-998854 GCF_008692635.1 Crocuta crocuta | reverse complement strand
TCAAGATCAGGGCCACTTCCCTAACCAGCCTGTGTGATCCTGAGTTAATCCTGGTCAGGACTGAAATTAGATTTATGATCATGACTCAACTCAATCCAGATTCTGGATTCTGTCATGTTATCCAAGGCATAGCATGCTTGGGTGAGCCCGGTAGCTAGATCTGTGTGGCCTTTGAGTCAGAAGCTGACCCTAATGCTCCCTCCACTGTTTTACTCACCCATCCATACAACTGGCCTTCAGTTTCTTGCGTTTTTTTTTTTTTTTTTTTAAACCATCTCTTTTATCTCCTTTGATAAAACCCCATCAGACTGACTGAAAACCTTAGGTCTTGTAAGACACATATCTCAAGGGACTGGATCAGCATTATCTGTGTGAGCTAGTACTACAAATGTAGAGTAGCACATGGGGGTGGGTAGGGCTTAGACCACTGCACCACAGACCTCTGTGTACATCTCAGATGCATAGCTTGGCACAAGTATTCTCTAGGACCCCTGATTTCCTCACAAGTAAAGTGAGATAATACTGTCTATTCCCATAGGGTTACTGTGAAGTATGAATAGGTTAATGAAGATAGTGCACCTATAACAGTAGCTGGCATGCAGCAAATGCTCATTAATATGAACTACTAAAATTCACTGACTACACAGAACCATGGTCTTTTCACATTTAAATTTGAGGGTTACCAAGTCCCTAAAATTTCTGGCTATCCCGAGTCCTTCACATGCTCCAGATTATACGTTCCCTGCTTAGAGCAAATTTGCATGTGCTTTGTTGGAGTCCAGGAGTCCAACAGATCCAGTATTTGTGTCTCTCTCCCAGCACCTGCTCCACACATATGATTCTGGCTTTCCCCAGCACGAGACCCCACATTTGTCACCAAAGCCTACCTAAGTGACAACAGCTGTGGAACCGGTAATCATGGTGCTCAATCTGACAAAACGTTGAAACACAGGACCCCTTTCACAGAGTATGTTCCTCAAATTATGCCTAGGTGAGACACTAGCGTATTTACTTATGGGACTAGAGGATCTTTTGTGCTTTCTGACTCGAATAAAACACGTAGCTGGTGCAATTCACTAAATAGAACCTTTAAGACTTGTCAGCAAGCAAGGCAGGAATCAAGGGATCCCTGTTGTATCTCCTGCCCCAACTTCCTACTAAAATATCAGGGAAGACCCACAGAAACAGAAGATAGACTGCAGAGAAGAGCAGCCTGGATGCTGAAAGTTCTGGCTTGCTGGAAGAGTCACTAAATATATTTGTGTGTGTGCGGAAGGCGATTAAAGGAAGCTGGGAAGAAGGGAAGAACTTTGCCCACCTGCTGGGCTAACACAGACATTGCAGCTGCAACTCGTTGCTGGAGGACGATACAGTGACGACCTGTCTCACTGTGCTTACATTGGTCTCATTTATACCCATTTTTCTGGTATAAGTATTAATATGGTGCCCTCTTCACTGTCAAAACAGTTCCAATTTGGATGATATATAGTTTCTCTAGCACTACCAGCTGCCTCAATAAATACACATATATATAAACACATATATATGTATACATATGTATATATGTATATAAACACACACACACACATATATATATATATATAAACACATATATACATATACATCTTTNAACAATTTGAAGGCCTAAAAAATGTTTGATTTCTTGGACAAACAGTGACAAATGTAGACTTCATGCTTATTGGCAAGAACAAAGGATTTTGAGGGCCAAAGAATTGTAGGTGTTCAGAGGAGAAAGTACAACAACAGGAACCCAAAGAGGAAAGAAGGAGAAAATAAAAGAAAATATTCCCTCGCTGATAAACAGATGTGCATATACAGATTGAAAGTACTCACCAGTATCCAGGCAAAATTAATGAAACGAAACACATACCCTGGGATATCTTTGCAAACATCAAATTTACAAAGTCTCCAATCATCAAAACAGGAAAAATGTTTACTGACAAATGCAGGAAAATCAACCTGACC
The DNA here is from genome assembly GCF_008692635.1 of Crocuta crocuta. Taxonomy (NCBI): domain Eukaryota; kingdom Metazoa; phylum Chordata; class Mammalia; order Carnivora; family Hyaenidae; genus Crocuta; species Crocuta crocuta. The sequence continues at coordinate 996,868 of NW_027528635.1, read as the reverse complement.
AGTTTTCTCCTCAGGAAAAAAACCAAACCTAACCAAAACAAACCAAAACCAAAAAAAAAAAAAAACAGCCAAACCCACAGAAACACAACACAACACAGCAAAACAAAAACTAAACACAAGAAGAAAATGAAGAAATTCCTACCATATTTTGGGGTACAAAAATTGTGACCTAAGACTTATACCCAACTGACTTGTGATATATGTGGAAAGAAACAGTAATGTCCTAAAGTAGTAGTACTACCAGCCTGCCCTCTTTCTTTCTTTCTTTCTAACCTCATAACACATCTAGAAAAAGATGTTTTTATAGAATAAGGTAACTGGATGTGGCTGCTCACAACAAGAAACTGTTGGCCCGAGGCTCTGGCTGACCCAAGCTAGGGTCAGTCACGCCAGAGTTGAGGGGGGTCAGTTCCTCTGCACACATCACCCATTTTTGGTACGTGGATGTGGCACACGAGTTGGCACGTTCTCTTCTCACATGTACAAGGAATCACAAACAGAATTCTTGTTCCCTCTTCAGCAGAAACTACCTTAATTGCACCTCAACTGCAAAAGAGATGAAGTAGGACCCAAGAATGTTAATTTTGTTTTAAGATTTTTACTTATGTTTACTTATTTTTGACAGAGAGAAAGTATGCACAAATGGGGGAGGGGCAAAGAGACAGGGGGACAGAGGATCAGGAGCGGGCTCTGTGCTGACAGCCAAGAGCCCAACACGGGGCTTGAACTCACGAACCGCGAGATGATGACCCGAGCTGAAGTTGGTACTACTTCGACCTTAAAATCCTAAAGCCTTCTTGAAAATGATTTGTATGACTACAAACGATACTTTTATTCTATTGGGTTTTTAAGAATGTATTAATTCTGAAAGTGCCACAAGTAAGGGCAGGGCTGCTGGGGCACATGGGCCGTTGTTAGCCCTTGTGTGAGTCTCTCTGTAGTATTTGTAACCAATTTTTAAAACAATTATGTTTTCAGAATTATGCTTGTTATAAATATATTTTAAAATACATATGTGGGGGTGGGGCATGGGTTAAATAAGTGACGGGGATTAAGGAGTGATTAAGGGCGATGTATGCAAGTGTTACATTACTATCTTGTACACCTGAAGCTAATATAACACTGTGTGTGTTAACTAACTGGAATTCAAATAAAAACGTCACAAAATAAAATTACAGTTAGTATAAACTCTCAAAAAATATACAGAGGAAATACACAGAGAAAAATAGAGAATAAAAAGTTCTTCCAACCTGCCTCCTAATTTTAATCCTCAAAGATAAGTACTATTAAAAATTTGTAGTGTGTCCTTAACAAGCGCGCCCTTATGTATGGGGCGCCTGGGTGGCTCAGCCTGTTAAGAATCTGACTTTGGCACAGGTCATATCTCACAGTTCATGACCTCGAGCCCCACTTTGGGTGAGCCCAGCTTTTCTCTCTTCTTTCTCTCTCTCTCTCGCTCTGTCTCTCCCTCTCTCTCTGCCCCTTGCTCACTTGCATCCTTTCTCTCTCTCTCAAAAAAACTTACGTACATCATGCCATATAATAATATATTGTAAGTAACTGACAATTCGAATTTATTATTGTAATGTAAGTGCCTGATGTGAAGCGGCTGATTGCCGAGGCCTCCATTTTAAAGATACCCGTCTGGAATGAAGACACTGCAGCTACGCAACCAGTGTTTAGAAAGCGCTGAGTCACCTGCGTAACTGACCTCCTCAGTGGCCTTGCTCTTCCCCTCCTGCACTTTAATTCCTGCTTCTATGTTTAAAATTCACCCATAAAGAGTGAACCTGGAAAACCCTAGGTCCCCACCCTCAAGAGCCCCAGACCAGCACCATCTCCCCCTTTCCCTCTCTCTCCCCATAACCTTGCTGTGCAGCCTCAGACATGTCGGGTACCCGTACGGGACCTGTGAGTAAGAAGCCTTGTATTTTCCAAGTCCTCTGACCGTTGATGCTGAGGCCTGTCTTGTGATCATGATTCAAACCACAAAGGGCGGTCCAGCCGCCGCGCTGGCTCCTGCTGGGGAAGTGTCCCTGGGAACCCGCCACGAGTAGTACAGCCCAGAGGACTGTCCCAGGCATTCCTAGCTCACAGCGTCACTACTGATAGGCTGAGACCGACACAAAACTGCTATGTCGGTTGACATTTAACACGTGTAATACAGCTTATTATTCATATTGTGTCATTTGAAACATTTCAGATGACATGTAACATGTGCTGTGTCACTTTTTAAAATTTTCTACAAATATGGGATCATATGATACACACCACCCTTTGATTTGTTTTTTACTTAATATACATTGGACATATATGTCATGTCAATTCCTATATATCTATCATCATGCCTTTCCATTGGTACATAGTATTCCATTGCACTAGCGTGTTAGCGNAATGTTGCTATGAACATCCTTATATTGGCATCTTTAAATATTTGTGTGTGCATTTCTATGTGATAAGTTTCTAAAAATATAATTTCTGAGTCAGGGGTATGCTTTTATTGCTTACAGATATTGCTTCTGCTTTCTGAACAGATAGGACATTTTACAGTCAACTAACAATGCTACCGTTTGTTTCCTTATATCCTTGCCAATAATGTTGTTTACTATCTTTTTAGTTTAATTTAATTTCATTCTATTTTAGTACAGTTTAGTTTTGGAAATCTGATAGGCAAAATACCACGTAATTCCTGGATTTGGACTGAGGTTAACCATCACTTCATATGTTTATTAACCACCTGTCTTTCTTGCATGCATATCTTATTCCCATCGTTGGCCTTACCCCTTTTTCTCTACCAGTTTATCTGAGTGTTCGCCTCACACATTTGTAAGAGCTATTTGCATACTAACAGTAATAGTCCTCCATCTATTAAAGAGTTATAATTTTCCAAGACATGGTCCTTTGAAATGTTGATACTGTTTCTTGGTATATAAAAGTTTAAATTTTTAAGTCATACATTTAAATTTTTTTCCTATTTTCGAGTGATAGACTGCGCATGCATGTGGGGAAGGGGCAGAGAGAGAGACAGTCAGAGAGAGAGAGAGAGAGAGACAGAGACATAGAATCCAAAGCAGGCTCCATGCTGCCAGCACAAAGCCTGACAGGGGGCTTGAACCCATGAACTGTGAGATCATAACCTGAGCCAAAGTGGGACACTCAACCAACTGAGCCACGCAGGTGCCCCTAAGTCATACATTTTTATCAGCGTTTTCCATTATGGCTCCTCTCCTATCTAGGAAGGCCCTGCTCACTCTGAGATTGCTCCTTTAATCCCATATCGTTTGTCACCCTACTGTGTGACCTGATTCTGGCTCTAATCCTTACTGATCCAAGTAAAGTTTAATTGGCTGAGTCCTTCAGCATTCATTCAAGTATTCTCAGAAAAATACTATTTTCCATGATCAATATCTGGAGAAAGATGTATTGTTTCTCACCTTCTCCCTAATATCTAACTTCTTACCTTCCATTTTCCTTCCTTTCCAGTGTGGCATTTAACATGTATCTCACATTTATAAAAAAATGCCGGATTTTCTCCCCAAATCTGCTCATCTGCCAGTCTTCTCCATATAAGTAAATGACCTCAATGTCCACCTACTTCTCAGGCCAACACCTGAGGGTCATTCTTGATTTCTCTCTTTTCTTCCTGGGTGACATCCAATCTGTCAGCAGTGATGCCAAATCTTCCTCTAAAACAGGTCCCTCTTCCTTCTGTCTTGCCCTCTCCAATACTTTCTCCGGACATCATCCAGAATAGTCTTTTGGAAATACATTATATCATTCTCCTTTAACCTCTTACAGTGGCCCCCTGCCCAGTTACCCTTTGCTTACACTTCAGATTTTGTTAAAGAACTTATAAGGGCCGTCATGATGTGCCTTCTGATTACATCTACGGTTTAGCCCTTACCTTTGGCTCCCTTCACACTTCATATTCAAGAAAAATTCTAATATGCCATGGCCCTCCTCATATGGGCTTTGTACATACTTGTATTTCTTCCTGAAGCATTCCCCTCTCCTGCCCCCACTCCCACTTTTTCGTGGCTCACTCCTAATTTTATTTCAGGGGCCAGTACTTTCCCTCATGTTAGGAAGTCAATTGTGATCCCTAGCCCCCAGATCACATTAGGTATTCGTACAATATGCTACAGTTAGCACACCAACAACAGGGCTAAATAGTTCATTTACACGTGTAAGTCCCCTATTAGACTGTGAGTTTTGTGAGGTCAGCAATTCTTCTGGTTCATTTACCTCTGTCTAGCACATGGACATCTTAAAAAAAATTTTTTTTTTTAGTATACTTGACACACAATGATACATTAGTTTCCGGTGTACAGCACAGCGATTGGACAACACTACACACGATGCTGTGCTCACCACAAGTGCAGCTCCCATCTGTCACCACACTATGCCATTATGATAGAATCGCACAGCGACCTCTTACCAAATATTCTGTGAATCAAATAATGGACTGGACAAGGTGTTTTCAAGCCAGATTCTTCAAAGTTTTAAGAGCTCCTTACAGACAACTGGAAGGTTGCAACGGGGGGTCGGAAGAGGTAGAAAGGAGGAGAGGAAGTCATAGAAGGAGGACTTCCAGAGCCTCAAGGCCACTCAAAATACAGAAGTTACGCTTTTACCAATACTGTATGTGAGCTTTTTGCTTCTGACTTTGTTTGAGAAAAGATTTTGGTGAGAAAAAAGTTTGAGAAACAATTGAAGTCCCTGATATTGAAGATCCCAGAAAGCTCTGAATCCTGTGATTTTGTGAAATTGCAATGAATTCAACAGCTACAATAATATAAGATGAAAGAATTAGACTCCAGTCTACAAAGAAAGGGTCTTCAAAGAGGTTTGTGCCAGACTTAGAACATTTCCAGACAATTCACCAGTTCATTTATATGACTGTATGAGACAATTATTCAGTAAGCTATTTCTAGGAGGACACTTTTTTTTTTTTCCAAGACTGCATATCCTACTGCCTAGAAACAAATTACTATGCCATGCCTGCAGAATTAGAATACTATTTTCCTCAGACTGTTATTCAAGCCCACGATAGTTTCATTCCATTTTAGTCAGTAACCCAAATCAACCCATAAAACCCATAGCCTTTCTCTTGCCTATGGGAACCTCTTGATTCAGGAAATGTGATTGAATATAAAAGAAAATATTCAGAGAGAAAAGACACAATTGCATGACTAATTAAATCATTTGCCTCTTGCCTCAGAGGTTAATGAGCATCCCAAGCAGGGATCACAAAACCAAAATTAGACATTTTAGAAGTGAGATAAATGGGTATTGTAATCTTGCTATTAAAAATTATTAAAACTTTAAACACTGTTCTCTCCGTCTATCACACACACACACACACACACACACACACTTCTGAAATGTTTTCACATCATGAAGCATAGGACTCAAAAAGTGTTGGGGACTTTGGAGACAATATGGCACAAATTTTCTGCTCGTCAGATGTGGAAAAGACGCCCAGGGAAGGACAATAACTCACCCCAACCATTCAAGCAGTAGAAACAAGAGTGGAAGTCAAGTTGATGACTCTTAGATTATCTGTCTTCGATACTTAATTTTACTTGGTTCATATTTTTAAGAATATATAACAAGCTAAGAATGATATTGCCCAGGAGGCACTGCAGCACAACAGAGGATTTCTACTATCTATTCTTTTTTTAAATGTTTATTTTTGAGGGACAGAGGGAGTGAGCATGAGTGGGGAAGGGGCAGAGAGAGAGGGAGACAGAGAATCTGAAGCAGGCTCAGCTCCGTCAACACAAGGCCTGACACAGGGCTCGAACTCATGAGCTGTGAGATCATGACCTGAGCCAAAGTCAGACACTCAACCAACTGAGCCACCCAGGTGCCCGAGGATTCCTACTATCAACAGGTGGGCTTTTGTCCTGTCCCCTCCAATCCAACTGGACTTGTGACTGTTTTTTTGTCCCATTCCCTCCAATCTGATTGGACTTGTGACTGTTTTGAGCATTAGGGGACAACCGAGTAATGTTATGTGACTTCCAATGCTGAAGCAGAAATGGCCCTGAACTTTCTACCAGGCTCTCTTGGAGCACGTGATTGGAGGAAGGTAGCTGCCATCTGTGAAGTTCAACTGCTCTGTGACTTCTATGTTGAACTGGTAGACAGCCGTAGCTGGGGTTTCAGCCTACATCTACCGGATGCAGTAGCCAGCAAGTACTTCCAGCCATGCGAGCAGACCACGTAGAATGTTCAGTCTAATAGAACCTTCAAAGGACAGCTGCCATCTGGCTACACTGGCATGAGAAACCCGAAGAACTAGATGATGAAGCCCTTCTTGAATTTCTGACCAGTTAAATCATGAATGAGCATAGTAAAAAGATTTTTGTTTAACCCTACAGGTGGAGTCTTTTGTTATCCAACAACAATAATCAGAACGCAGACTATAAGGACTAAAAGGTAAAGCACCTAGTACAGTGCTCACCAAAACACACACAGCTAGTTATTACTGCATTCCATTAAAGAAGTGTTCATTTTTTATATTAAAGCAAAGACAATTCTTCATTATACCTAATTTAAGTTCCACTTCAAAATAATATACAATTGCTTCAGGTTAATTTGGGGGCCCTCATATTTTTCACTTTCATTGTCTTGCTCTCACGTACACTTTTTTCTTAATGTTTCTATTTCAGAGAGAGACAGTCAGACAGAGCGTGAGTTGGAGAGGAGCAGAGAGAGGGGGAAACACAGAATCAGAAGGAGGCTCCAGGCTCTGAGCTGTCAGCACAGAGCCCAAAACGGGGCTAAAACTCACAAACCGTGAGATTATGACCTGAGCTGAAGTCAGACACTTATGTGACTGAGCCACCCAGGTGCCCCTCTTTTAAAATTTAAATTCAAGCTAATTAACATACAGTGTAGTCTTGCCTTCAGGAATACAACCCAGTGATTCATCTCTTACGTATGATACCCAGGACTCATCCTGAAAAGTGACCACGTTAACGCCCATCACCCATCTAACCCATCCCCTCCGCCCCCTCCAGCAACCCTCAGTTTGTTCTCTGTATGTAAGAGTCTCTTATGGTTTGCCTTCCTCTCTGATTTTATCTTCTTTTTCCTTCCCTTCCCCTATGTTCATCTGTTGTGTTTTGTAAATTCGACATATGAAAGAAAGCATCTATTTGTCTTTCTCTGACTGACTTATTTCACTCAGCATAATATATTCTAGTTCCATCACAACAGCCCAAATGTCCATCAACTGATTAATGGATAAAGAATATGTGATACACACACCACACACACACACACACACACACACACACTAGAATAGTATTCAGCAATGAAAAAGAATGAGATCTCATACACTCTTAATTATTTCCTTTATCTAGGTCTTGGTCCTGTCCATTCAGACTTAAGCCTAATAAACAACATGTATGTATTATATTTAGATAGATACTCTTATATAAGAAATGTATGTGTGACATCTTAAAAGTTCTCCCACTGTAGATATGCATCTATTTATAAATATTGATATTCACTTATGCCAAACATGTAACAAATGTGTGTAGACTCTATGCTTAGAGCATGTAAATAAAGCAACACAATTTAAAGAATTGCACCTGATCAGTTGTCCTTCTAATATGTGAAGAATATACATAATAGTGCTGTGTAGCATAAAGAGAAAATAATTGCTCCCTAAATAATGGTGAGGGTATTTCGCGTGTAACAAATGAGGTAGGACTCATGTTTTGGAAAGATGTTCATTAAACAAAAAAGGAGTATCATCTTAAATGCAATAATATGACTATATGCCTTCATATCACAGTACCTGAGAAAAGTCTTATCTCCTCTCTAAGTAAGATTTGTGCAGGGAAAACTGCTAAATGTCAGCATGAATCAATGGCGCTTAGAGCTAACTCAATGTCCAGACAGAGTAATTTCCAATTTATTAGGTCCCTCTTGAGAAGCTGTTGTTCGCCCATCCTCTGTCTTTATTTCTCCCATTACTGAACGCATTATGTTTAAGAAATATCTTTATAGCTGTGAAGAGAAGGCAGGCCACTTCCACTTTTGGAGGAAACACCATGTACCAGGTAAAGCACTGTGCTGTCTCACACATCAATGTTATTTCATTCTCCTGATACGGTTTTGTGAAGCAAGAGAACATTTAGATATACGTGTTTAGTAGGAGTACAGGTAACCAGTCATTCTCTTTCTTCATAGACCCATAAAATATTAGTCTTGGAAGAAACTTTAGAGACCATGTAGTCCAGAGATTTTAAACCAGTTTGGACTCAGTAATGGCAATAGAGGTAACACATTATCGTTAATATTATGTCTTGCCAATAACCAAAAGATCAGAGGAGAGGAGAGGTGAGGTAGGAGCATGCATAGTTTGAAAAATAAAAAAAGGTCATCCAGGATTTTCCAATATGCCTCCATTTGGGAATCACGAAGTAGTTGAATACACTTTGTTTACAAATGAAACAGTTGACACATGATGCCAACGGACAGGACGAGATTTGGCCAGAGCAAGCACTGCAAGATAATGTTACAAGCAGGTTTAGAACTCTTGTTATCTCTACGTTCTTTCTTCTGGGACACTGCTTACTTCTCTTCCAAAATGTGCACTTGATGTGATTATTTTCAAAAAACGCTGCAGTTGAGAACTGATCAGGCCATCCTTATATAAGCAGAACTTACTGTGTCCAGAATGCAAATTATATGAGTGCAAGGGCCTCAATGGTCTTCATATTTTAGTCGATGTCCCATTTGCAAGATAAAGCCCAGAACACTGGTGTTGGAGTCATCATCTGTAATTCCGGGCAAATGAGAGAAACACCATGCATACTGATCACTCTCTCTGCAAAATTGAAGTTGATGGGGAATTTGGGACGGTCATAACCACGATAGGAATTAAAAATTATAACCTGAATTGCTTTCTGAACATGAATCAAAGGACTCCACCATTTACAGAAATCATTTAATGGGTGTCCACTCCCTCGGAAATGTATTCTTTTTGCTCATTTTGTTGATTGATTCTTGGCATGAATGTAGATGTGGGAAGCTGATACGCTTGATTTGATTCTGTAGCCCTTATTTGTATTCTTTTATTAATTCATTATAGTGGAACATTCGATATATTTTAATGCAACCAGAATAGAAAATGAGCTCCTCCCAGTGGCTGATTTCACCTCTATAAATTGTTTTTATCAAATTAAATCATCGGACAACAACACCGTTTGATTTTCTATATTGATGGTGAATGCCACAGCTAAGCGGTGCTTGGGGGCCCAAAGCTAGATCCAGCAAAGCTAGATCCACTTTGAGTCAAATGGGCTCCGATCTCAACCTATTTACGTGCTTCGTGCAAGGAAATTTAGAAGAATTAGGCAACACATTCCTCTCAGGTCTCCCAGGCTGCAAGTCAAGACTGTTGGAAACACTGAAGAAGATGTTTCCTTTCCCTATGGCTTTAGTCTTTCATTTGCTTTTGTGTCCTCATGCTCTTAAGCAATATCACCTAGTAAACTCTAAGCTTGATCTCTACCCAGGGCAAAACACTACCCATTCGAGCGCTTGGTCCTACCTTCTTGCATATCATCCATCCCGCCAAGAGTGACATTACTCATCTTCTGTGAGAAATGCTAACTCTTCCTTCCTGTATAATTCAAATTAAGTTTCCCTTGGACTGTCACAGTTTCCTGCATACGGCTTCCACTTCTCATCACTATCACCATCTTTTAGCATCCTTGCTTTTAGAGAAAAAAAAGTGAACGTGTTTATACGGTCTAAAGCAAAGAGGCTTCTTTTGCGGTTTATCTGTTGTTCACCATTTGCAAACTTGCAAAGGCAATACCTTCCATTTAAAATAATGGCTTGGGGGCACCTGGGTGGCTTGGTCAGTTGAGCGTCCGACTTGGGTCCGACTCATGATCTCATGGTTCGGGAGTTCGAGCCCCGCGTCGGGCTCTGTGCTGACAGCTCAGAACCTGGAACCTGCTTTGGCTTCTGTGTCTCCCTCTCTCTCTGCCCCTCCCTTGCTCATGCTCATGCTCTGTCTCTCTCTCTCTCAAAAATAAATAAACATTAAAAAATAAACAAAATAAAATAAAATTATGGTTAGAGACTGTACCGATTTCACTCTGCTTAACTGAAATTCAATGATGTGATCCAGAAAGGAAGAGAGGGATGAGACAGTAGTACTAGAATTAGTCCGGAGTGGCCTAAAATCACAGACTTGAGAGTGTCTGGGGAGAAATATCTTTTGTTTTTCCTTTAAATTCACTTGGAGAAAAGAGGCATAATGTCCACTTAGCTTCTGTAACTGTGGCCTGGATTGAATGTTTAAACCAATTTTTGTTGACTATCATCTGTAAGGGAAAAAGTTTTGGCTGCAGCACCAGAGGTGAGCCCTGGGGACCACCATGTTTTCCAGCAATATGGGTTTAAGGAGGACTAAAAATGTATCACTTTGTTGTAGAATAAATAAGTGAAAGGGGGGAATGGATTCTAGAAGCATGAATACTTTGTTAAATAAAATTCTGACTCCGTTTAAAAATTCTATTGTGACTGCAAATAGCTTGAGAATAAAAAGTAAATTTGCATCAAGTGTTTAAAAAGGTATTCAGATTCCAGGTTTCATTCTGTCCAAGTTGCACTAACCAGTGAGATGGCTAATTAGGAATCCAGTGTGTCCATACTGTGGCCTCAGAAGAATTATAGCAATATATTTAACCATTCAAAATAAATAAGATCACAGGTAACTGAACCCCATCTCATTGATTATGCCCAAGATTATTTATTGTGGCACATAAAGCTGTCTTTCCATGTAGATTTGTCATGGCTTATATTAACATGTGTGCGGAATTGTCTCATCATCTTTATTTGAAAGTAAATAACTGCAGGGACATCTCAATCACTGCATGGACTGAGTGCCATTGGTGCTTAAATGTCAGCTAAACTCTGACACTTATCTCTACAATCAAAATTAACCTTGGGTCACATTTGTTGTATTCATTAACTAACCCAAAATACCATGTAACACTTGAACTTTTCTTTCCACATCTTTTAAAGTTAAATGTAAGGTGACTAGAACTGGGAGAGGTCATCGTCTACTCATAGAGTGGATGTGCCACTGTTTGTACAGGCGCACATTACGAGACACTATTCTCTCTTGTCTTTACCTGTCTCCTCCAACCCTGCGCCATGGGAGGTCCTGATGCCCTCCACCAACACAGTCCCTGAGCCAACCCTGCTGAGAGAAGCAATATCAGAAGAGGCACCACAAATTACCAAGTGGGGCCTAGAGCTACACGTTTGCTGCTGATTTAGTAGGTGGGTGTCCGTCTACCCGTGTGACCACCCTATCAGTGCCCTGGCTATGATGGCTAGAGTTTTCCTCCAGTTTCCTTGCCAACCTGCAATTCCCACCAGACCACTCTGAACCCTAGTGCCTGACATCTGCCTTAGTTCTTGCTACCCTCCTCTTAGGGGACTGGGTTCTGCGTGTTACGCCCTTGTTCCCCCTCTCTTCCATTCCCTAGACACTAGGTAGGATCTTCTGGGAAAGGACTGAAACCACGGTCCCTTTGGACTTTATACACAGGACAGTTCGGCCCTGATTCTCAGCATCTAGTCCTATACTTCGGCTTAACCTCTCTAAACTCCCTCCTCGTTACCTGTCCCTCACCCCACTAGCAAGTACCACCACTAAACCTCATCCCCTACTTGACAAAGCTGACCGAGAGATAATGAATATAGATGTTGACAGTGCAACAGCATTCCCTGGGTCCCATTCTCTGCCAACCATCAACATTTTCAGTGATAATAAACCTCGGGTAAAATAAAAATAGCTGACATGATTCTTCATGGATTGATCATGTGGTCAGCATTTTCACAGCTAAATAGTTGCATTTAATCTATGCTATCCTGAGTCTGGTCACAACAGAACTTATTGAGAATGGAGGGTGAAGATCTTGATGTCTGTGTCTAATACTCTGAACACGTTGGCCTCCCCTTCCTCCTGATCGCTGCTTATAATGCGTTTTTATTCTGAGATACAATGCTTTGAAATAAACACTATGTTTAAAACGTCTGCTTTGTAATTAGGTAGTCACATACATGTAGTTGAAAACAAGATCATAATACTACACTCGGAAACATATAATTTAAACAAGTAAGAGGTTATGTATTCTAAGCAACCTTTTGTTTCTTGAACAACTATTTTTAGTATGCAAATATACAGATGTGCACACTTGTTGCTATCTAATGAATAAGTTGTGTCAGATCTAACAAAAGCAATAACTCTTGTTTAGTTATAATTTTAAAAAGAAATTTTCAATGCATCTTTTTTGTGTTTTATTTATATGAAGCTTCTGATTTTTTTTGGTTACAAAATCTATATTTACCATTAACAAGAATACTGTGATATTAAAAAAAAAAAATAAAACCAAGACTCTTAAACTGATATGGAAGCAAATGTCTAAGTAATACTTGATGTTTTTAACTAGAATATCCACTGATTAGGCCAGATATTCAGCTCAGCTAAACCAAAACAAAAATCTTGCAGCTGATTATAAAAATTACTGTCAAATATTCATGTCTTATCCAAATTGGAAATGGTACAAGAATCCAATGTTCCTTGTTAGGTTGTATTTCTTAGCAAGGTTACATCAATATCAATTATGTGTTAAGATGTTGAATGGCTTTTACAGGGTAACTTAACACTTTCATTAATGTATTGCAAATCTTATGATCTTGGTACACACATGTCCTTGAAATAAAATGATACATTAGAAACATTTCAATAGACCAAAAATATTATAGGTCTATGGAAATTTTCTATGCATAACCTTGAAGTTTAATGAGATAGATGATAAAACCATTATTTTGTTTATTTTTTTAATGCTACTCTATGCATATTTAAAATACCTATATTTAGCTGTATATGTGTGGATTCATTTTACCTGTAAAACACATTAAATATTCACACATCTATATGAATCTACATATTCTATGCATATATACATACATACTACATACATAATTTCGGAGGCCCAGCTTATTTGATCATTTGAAGGTATATCACATATGTATGGGCATATCACATATTTTAGCTTGTATGTAATTCTCATAAAATTATATGGGACCAAGGAGATCATTCTCTTTGTACCAATAGGAAAGCCAAGACTCCGAAGCCTAGTGCATTATCCATCAGCAAGCATTCTATTAGTTGTTCCATCCAATTAATGGAGCCCTCATAAGTGTGTTTTCACTGTAGAAATTCTGCAGTTGACTTAACGGATACTATCAGCCAAAGTAGATTATTGCTCAAGGGATTCTCTTTAGAGTAGGATTTTATCAGGTAGTAGCAGGGATGGCAAGTCGAGAGAGGATGATGAGTAGAGGAGACATTACATGGGATAATGCATGCTAATTGCAAAAAAAGGAAGATAAAAAGGAATGGGTGAGTGTATAGGAGTCAATTTGGGAGGAGAATATCAGAACCGAGAGAAAGTTTTCCTAGTAGTAGAAAGGCAGTGGAGATGAATATCCTTGCACCTCACACTTGGGCTAAGATGGCATTTAACTAGTAGTGCACTGCTAAATCTTTCTCTAAAAACACAAAAAAAACTAAAAACAACCCTCCCCAAAAACAAACAAACAAACAAAAAACTCCATTAAAAAAGATTCTACAATCGATTGTCTGAATTTAAGAGGATTTTCAGCTAACTTGAAGACCCACAGCACTGAGTTAAGACTCACAATAAACTAATGCAACTTATACATCACAATAAACTAATACAACTTATACATCCGTGTATAAAGGAAATCTGAAAGCCTTTAAGAAAGCTGTTTTCCCTTCTCCCCCTGGCTGTCCTGTGACTGAGATGTCCAAGGTTTGTACCAACCAGAAACCTGTACCACCATCTCTCTGCA
>NW_027528635.1:981257-982927 GCF_008692635.1 Crocuta crocuta | reverse complement strand
TCTGCATTTGATTGTTTTTGTTTTTTTAGAACAATCTTATTGGGGTATAATTTACTTACATATAATGAAATGAACCCATTTTAACTATGCTATTAGATCAGTTTTGACAGGTACATACACTTCCATAACCATCCCCAGAACCAAGATATAGAACACTTCTATAACTCTAGAAAGTTTCCTTATGCCTGCATCTAGTCAATATCGACCTCCCCCAGAAGCAATTATTGATCTGATATTTATCAACCAAGTTTAGTTTGCCTGTTTTTAAACTCCATATAAAATGATATTAAGCAGAAAGTGCTCTTGGTATTTGGCTTCTTAAGCTTGGCATAATGTTTCTGAGATTCACCTATGCTTAAGCATGTATCAGTAGCTCATTTTCTTTGTATAGTAGTATTAATTGTATCAACACATCAAAACATGTATCTGCTAATGAAAATTATTGTTTTCAATATATAGCAATTTTGAAAAAAAGTGGTTAGAAAATCTGTGAACAAGTCTTTATATAAACATATGTTTTCATTTCTCTTGGGTAAATATCTAGGCAAGGTCCCTTTGAGGATTGTTTTTAAGCCTTTTAGAACAACTTCTATAGTTGCCTTTACTCTAAGCCTAGTGTATCCCTGCTATCTAATAGCAACTCTTCTGAGGTTTCTACTAAGTATGTCAGGTGTCCAGTGAAGTCTCTACTCGGGCTGGTCAAAACTTGAATGGTAGCTTTGTGTGAGCTAAGAATTGTTCGCCTTATATCATCCTAGTATTATATTGCTTAATCCTGTGAAGTTTTATTCTATGTATGTGCAACTTTATGTTCAGCAATATACTCATGGGGACCCAATTCAGACTTCTGGAGTTCTCTGTCTATATAGAGTGCCCTTTCCAAGACTCCGCCCTACATATTTCAGCTATACTGACCCCTTTAAACTCTAATTTAACCCCTTTAAACTGTCTCAATTCAAGAGAACCTCTGTGTTATGCATCAGTCCCCCATTCCTGCACACTAATGTAGAAGATGTCTCTGGGCAGAAACACGGGATGATCTTAAGTCTCACCTCTTCTGTTTTCCTTCTCTCAGGTATCACTGTCATGATCTGCATGCTTTTCAATATCTGAAAACAGATGTTTCATATATTCTGTCCACTTTTCTGCTTGTTCCCAGTTCAATCAAGTAAGATTTCAGACACTCTGTCATGACTGAAAGACAATGTTCATGGATATTGTTTTTGAATGCGGTCAGAGTACCACGTCCTTTCCCTTGGATCTTTGGTTATTCCTCACACAGTGAGATATAATCGTTCTCACACAAGACAGAGCAGAAGGTTGAGGGTTCTTGAGAAGATTATTGCCTCTGGAGGGATATAATAACTACCTATAAATTTCTAACAGATGGGATAGAGAGAGGAAGAATCTTGGTTTCATCACATGTTGGAGACCTTTGGGTTGCATGTGATTCTTTGGTTTAGCAAAAAAGAGAGATGGTGGAGATAGGTAAATATTCCAACTCAATTCCAATGAGGCATACTAGAAGAATATTCTAGAATATTCAAGAAAATTGGACCAACTCCTATGCACACCCATCTGTCCTCTAGCTATAAATATACCAAGGGTATTCTACCAAAACCCAAATGTCGGGTTTTCCGGGTATAAATTTTAGGTCTGATTATGGCAGG
>NW_027528635.1:975871-981233 GCF_008692635.1 Crocuta crocuta | reverse complement strand
TCTGATTATGGCAGGTAAATATTTTGTCAAGTAAAGACATGCTCTATTATGACTTTCATGCAAATGTTCTTACTCTAGTATTTTGAGATTCATTATTCTGCTGACTTGATGCTTTCACATGAGACCACAAACTTTATAGTTTAATATTTTTGTTGAGAATATCTAGCAACAGTATTCATATGGAAAGAGAGTGGGGCCGTGAAAGAGAATACACCACAGGGTTTATTTGTTGATAAGCATGGAATCTGTATAGATATGTTCTTGATTCACATTGAACAAAGAGAAACAAAACTACTTTGGGTCTCTGATAAAGCAATATAGAAATACAGAAATGGAATTTTATTTAATGATTCACTATGCTTCTGAAAATCATTTAATACATGATTAGAAGTAAAATACTTAAAAAATTTATTAGAGACAATATTATCAAAATGTCAGTTCTTAACAAGCTGACCTTTAGAGTCAGTGCAATCCTAATCAAACACCCAGAAAGTTATTTTGTGGATATTGACAAACCAATTCTAAACTTTATATGGAGAAGAAAAACAAACAGAATAGTCCAACACAATATTGAAGGAGAATAAACTTGGAAGTCTGACGCTACCCAACCTCAAGACTTACTATAAAGCTACAATGATAAAGACAGTGTGGAATTGATGAAGGAATAGACAAATATATCAATGGAACAGAACAGAACAGAGAACCCAGAAAGAGACTCACATAGAGTCAAGTGAGTTTTGTCAAAGGAACAAAAGTGACACAATGAAACAGTCTTTTCAACAAATGGGGCTTGAACAACTGGACATCCACCTGCACAAAAATGAATCTAGACACAGATCTTACACCCTTCGTAATAATTAACTCATAGTGAATCATAGATCTAAATGTGAAATACAAAACTATAAAACTCCTGGAAGATAAGAGAAAACCTGGGATAACCTGGATATGATGGTGACTTCTTAAATACAACACCAAAAGAATAATCTATAAAATAAATAATTGATAAGGTGGGTTCATCAAAATTAATCATTCCAGCACAGCAAAATGCAACATCAAGAGAATGAGAAGACAAGTCACAAACTGGGAGAACATATGATCTTAAGACACATCTGATAAAGGGACTGTTATCCAAAATATACAAAGAACTCTTAAACTTCAACAATAAGAAAAATTAAAACCCTGATTTAGAAAATGGGTCAAAGGTCTTAAAACGTACTTCATCAAAGAAGACACACAGATGGCAAATAAGCATGTGAAAAGATGCTCCACACCATATGCTGTCAGGGAAATGCAAATTAAAATAATGACAATATTTCATTCCACACCTATTAAAATGGTCAAAACACAAAATACAAACACCAAACGTTGGTGAGAATGTGGAACCACAGAAACTCTCATCATTGCTAGTGGAGATGCAAAATGGTACAGCCATTTTGCATTTGGCACTTTCTTACAAAACTAAACATATTCTTACCATATGTTCCAGCAATTACGCTCCTCAGTATTTACTCAAAGGAGTTGAAAACTTCTGTCTACACAAAAACCTGCACACAAATGCTTCCAGCAGCTTTATTCATAACTGTCAAAACTTGGAAGCAACCAAGATATCTTTCCGTAGGTAAAGGGATAAATAAACTGTGGTACATCCAGACAAGGGAATATCATTCAGTGCTAAAGGAAATGAGCTATTAAGCATTGAAAAGATATGGAGGAAACCTAAACGTATATTAATAAGTGAAAAAAGCCAATCAGCAAAGACTACATACTGTATGATTCCATCTATGAGATTCTGGAAAAGGCAAAACTCTGTAGACAATAAAAGGATCCATCATTTCTTGGGGGTTGTGGGGGAGGGAGGTATGGTTTGGAGGTGCACAGATGATTTTTACAGCAGTGAAACTATTCTTTATGATACTATAATGATGGATTCGTGTCACTATACAGTTACCAAAACTCATAGAATGTACATCCACAATAGTGAAGGCTAATACAAACTGTCAACTTGGGGTAATGATGATGTGTCAATATAGAGTCATTGATTATGACAACTGTACCATTCTGGTACATGATGCTGATAGTGCGGGAGACTGTGGGTATATAGTGGCAGGGTTATAAGTGAAATCTCCTTATGTTATTTGCATGGAAATGTCCATCAACTAATGAACGGGTAAAGAAGATGTGGTATATATACACAATGGAATATTACTCAGCCATAAAATGAATGAAAGCTTGACATTTGCAATAATGAGGATGGAGCTAGAGGGTATTATGCTAAGTGAAATAAGTCAGAGAAGGAAAAATACCTTACGATTTCACTCATATGTGGAATTTAAGAAAGAAAACAGATGAACATGGGGAAAAATAGAGGCAAGCCAGAAAACAGATTCTCAACTATAGAGAACAAACTTAAGATTACTGGAGGGGAGGTGGGCAGGGGGAAGGGTTAAGTGGCTGACAGGTATTAAGGAAGGCATTTGTGATAAGCACTGGGTGTTGCATGGAAGTGATGACTAGGTAAATTCTACCACTAAAACTAATATTACATTGTTAACTAAGTGGAATCTAAATAAAAACTTGAAAAAAGAAAATCTCTTTAATTTCTGTTCAATTTTGCTGGTGAACATAAAACTGCTCTAAAAACAAAGTCTATGTAAATAAAATGGATTCACATCCAAGATCAAAACATAACCTCAGTCAATATATTTTAAAAACTACAAAATAAGNGGCTCCAGGCTCTGAGCGGGCAGCCAGCACAGAGCCCGACGGGGGCTCGAACCCACGAACCGCGAGATCATGACCTAAGCGAAAGTCGGACGCTTAACCGACCAAGCCACCCAGGCGCCCCCAAAATAAGAAGCTTTTAAATGTACATTCTTTGATCAAATTGTAAGAAAGTTAGAAATCAATGTTAAATCAAATTTAAACCCAATTACTTGTAAAGTTAAAAAGAAAACCCTCCTCAAATCACAAGTGAGTCAAAAGGAAATTGAAAGATATCTAATATGCAATTTAATACTATTTATAAACTAACAAAATCCTATACACCAAAGCTCAATATGGCCAACATGACAGAGAAAAGTCACAGCTATAGATGTTTGTGTTATGACTTTTAAAGTTTATTTATTTATTTTTAAGAGAGAGAGAGAGCAAGCATGAGCAGGGGAGGGGCAGAGAGAGAGAGGGAGAGACAGAATCCCAAGCAGGCTCCACTCTGTCAGCATGGAGCCGGACGCGGGGCTGGATCCCACAAACCATAAGATCATGACCTGAGCTGAAATCAAGAGTTGGATGCTTAACTGACTGAGCCACCCAGGTGCCCCTAAATGTCTGCACTATTAATAAGAAAGAATAAAGGTAAACTAGCTCAATATTCAACTCAAGAATTTTGATGAAAGGAACGGAGACAATAAACTGATAAACACATCTGTAGTATAATTTGTTGAAAGCATTAATACACAGACATATGAGGGGAAAAAAGAGTGACCCCACAAAAGCAGCAGCAGGAGAATATACTGTGCTAACCACTTTACAAACACTGTATCATTTCCTGCTCACCTCGTAACTCTAAACTTGGTGATATTCTGCTTATGTCATACAGGAGAAGAATACAGACCAGAAAGGTTACATGATTTTACAAGGATCACACACAGCCAGTAAGAGAGGCAGTGATTCAAATTTTTGGTAATGTTTTCATTTATTGTTGAGAGAGAGACATAGCATGACGGGGAAGAGCAGAGAGAGAGGAGACACAGAATCTGAAGCAGGCTCCTGGCTCTGAGCTGTCAGCACCAAGCCTGATGCAGGGCTTGAACTCATGAATCCTCATGAACCAGGATATTATGACCTGAGCCCAAGTTGGATGCTCAACCAACTGAGCCACCCAGGTGCCCCAGAGAGCCAGTGATTCAAATCCATCTGACTACAGAGCCCATACTCTTAACTGTATTATTATAAACATTTTCAGATTTAGCGACAAGTGTTATGATAATGCATTTAAAAACCTCAATAAAATATTATTTTCTGAGAAAGTTATGAGTCTTTCCTAAATTTACAAGTGGAAAGAACTAATAACTATGGTAAAAACTGAAAGCAACAACAACAACAAAGAAACATTCTCTCAATACTTCTGAGTATGTGGTTTAAGACATGAATTCTTGGGGTGCCTGGGTAGCTCAATTCGTTGAGCAACTGACTCTTGATTTTGGTTCAGGACACGACCCCAGAGTTGTGGGATCAAGCCCCTCAATGGGCTCAGTATTGAGCATGGAGCCTGCTTGAGATTTTCTGTTTCTCTTCCTCTGTTCCTCTCCCCCACTCATTCTCCCTCCATCTCTGTCTCTCTCTCTCTGTCTCTCTCTCTCTCAAATTAAAAAAACAAACAAACAAAAAAAGAGGTGCATTCTTTCAAGCATTAGATATGGAATCATTTCCATCCCTTAGACCTGCCTAAAAATAATGAAGCAAAGGAAGTACTTGAATTGCTTTGTTCCTTAAATTCAGATTAATTCTTATTTGTAATAATTGTAAAATATTGTAGAATACTCAAATTTCACAGAAAAATGTCCTCCTTTATCATATTACTCTAAACATTTTTGCCTGTTGTTCTAANGGTACCTGAACTTGCTAATGATTGTATTGTACATTTACATGCATAAACTGGTCAAAACACATTGTTTTGTGTATTTGTTTACATTGTTCTACATGGATCATTATGCTACTTGCTATAGTCAATGCTAATGTTGTAGAAATCTTTCCATTTCGTCACATACCTACCTTGTTTTATTTTAATTTACATTTTAACTACTGCAGCATATTTCACAGTGTGGCTGTACTGAGATTATTTATCCCGTGCTGATGGGTATTTGCATGATTTCCAATATTTCATTATCTCAATGTGATAATAATAAACATCTATCTATATCTACATCTATATCTGTATCTACTGTAGAATACACAATGTATACTGTATTACAGGGTAGGATTTGAGAAGTATAAAGCATATGTTTTAATTGTCTCCCAAAGTGTCAATAATTTATAGCATCATTTAAAAAGAGAATCCCATTCTCCTCACTTTGGTCAAGACTGAACATTACTGAGTTTTTAAATAGTCAGTCTGATTGGTGAAAAATGGCATTTCACTATATTTGTTTTTTAGTTTTCACTTTTTGCCTTACCAGTGAGATTGGCCATCTTTTCTTGCCATTTTTTTCTATTTAATATTTATATTTTCTTTATTGATTTTTAGGAAAAACTTATGTGTTAAAAATGTTAACTGTTACTATATATATATATGTTGGAAATATTTTCTTTCAGTCTTTTTAAATTTTGTTTTATGATATTTTTGTCATATGCAGAGTAGGTT
>NW_027528635.1:971285-975793 GCF_008692635.1 Crocuta crocuta | reverse complement strand
TAGGTTGTATTTAATCTTGACATACCAAGTTTAACACCATTGATCATCACAGATTTGCCTTCTGAGGCATGCTTTAAAAAGTTTCAGCATCCAACAACAGAAACATATTCTCAATAATTTGTCATTCATAGGAAGTTATTAAATTGATCCAAAAAATTATTTTTATAAACATGTCATCCTTCCTATTGATCAGTTATACCTTTTATTCCATGAGATGTGTGTTAATTGATGTTTTTAATTTATCCTAAATGTTTCTTACAATGCTTCAACAATATTTGAGTGACTGTGTATAAATGTTGGTGTGTGCATTTTGAGTATATGCGCATGTTTTTGTGTGTACTTAGTAATCTGAATTTATTTTAGATTGTACTGACGTTTTCAACTGCTGTTACCATCAGATGAGTATTAAGGACAAAAAAACAACTACATGATCCTGTTGTTAACTAACAGAGGGAGAGGGACAAGGTGAGGAAGAGGGGGAGTACAGGAGAGCAAGAGTGAGAGATATAGATAATAGGAAGCATGCACCATTATTTTTTAGGTAAGTAATTATACTGGTTTTAATTTCCAGGTGATGCTTTGATTTCATTAAAATATATCACATTTTGGGATGCATGGATAGCTCAGTCAGTTAAGCCTCCAACTCTTGATCTCAGCTCAGCTCTTGATCTCCAGGTCATCAGTTCAAGCTCACGTTGGGCTCTGGTTTGGGTATGAAGCCTACTTAACATTTCATTGCTGAAATAAAGAAATATAGTCTCCATATTTTCTGATAACATTTCCATACCCTCCTTTTCAATGTTAACTATTTTATGCACAGAAGAATTATCGTCTTTGTGGAAGTAATGGAATAATTGTTTCCATAAATCCTTGCCTTCACACTGCAGAGCCCTTACTTTGGGGGTCTGGCCTCTATAGTCCGTGGGTTCCAGAGGTCTGAAAATAGAGATAATGACTTTTGATAGGGAAGAATACCCTCAGATTCATGAATATCCATCCATGACTAATGTTCAATTCATGTTCTTGATTGAAGATGGACACCTGTTTTGGCTGCCATCAAGTCTGTCTCTAAAGATGGTGTACTTGATTAGCCAACTCCATAACTTTGCAGAGCAGGGTCCTGTGCTTGCCACTGTGATGTGAAGACTTATTATGAGCACTGCCTCCACCGTGCTTCTGAGGTGAAACACCATCATGTGACCTCTATTTTTTCTGGATCCTACCATTCCATTGCTGTTCTTATAACAGCAAATCGTATCATTAGCCTTGACCCCAACTAAACTTCACAATGATGCCGCTATCCCTTTCCCTGATGCTTTCTTTATTGCTTTGGTAAGAGATGTACTCCCAGGGTCCCAGGGGGACACAATCATTTGATATGTTTTTCTGCCTTGCACAAGAAAGGCAACGTAGTGTATCTGCAATGTCTACTTCTCTGAGCCTTTTTAATTCCTCCTTCTGTGTCTACCATCGCAGTTCTGGAATTTCAACTTTGCTTCCTAAAGAGCAACATATTTTTGGTTTTGTTTTCTGGGAGTCTTCCCAACAACGCTTCCTCACACTCTCCCCAAATTCTTGTATGGATGTTAGACCTTAAAACATGGAAGAGTATCCTCAGGTTGACAAACTCTATTTTCTAACTTTAGGTTCTACTCCTCCCATCTAGCACCCTCAGAATCCAGTCCTGTGCACCCTCCTCAGCTCCTGATTGTAATAAGAACAATTCTTAAGTGTGCAGACATTTCTATAAATCACATAATCCTCACAATAAACTTTGCAAAACAGACATCATTTCCCATTTTACAGATGAATACACTAAAGCTTAAAAGGATTATAAAGCAGTCCAAGATCATGCCTTGTGTAAGTGATGGGTTAGTTTCATTTCAAAAGCCATATTCTCAATAGTCCTCTTTGATTCAGGAAACCAGACCAGAAGTGGTTGATTTGGACAGAAGGAGAGTTCCTTGACTCCTTAGCATAATTTCCTACTCATTATGGCATCACTTTAACCAACCAACTATGAAGATTTTAACTGTCAAATTCAGCCTCATTGAATGGATCCTTGTACAAACTATGCTGTGAGGAAAAATAAAAAGTTTTGTAAATGGAAACATTCCTAGATAATGTAACCACTGGAACCAAATGTAATAACTATACCTGAAGTTCAGACAGGAAAAGTTATGTGGAAGGACATCTGTTCAATTGTTAACTGTCTCACAATCGTACCTTTTCCCCAAGCGTACAGATTTACCTTTCAGAGGGTGGACTATTTCATTCCATGAAAAAGCCAAAAGAGGTAGTTATTAAGGACTCATACAGTTGAATGGGGACCAAAATCTATAATTTAAAGACCCAGAAGCCTCATTTTTATAAGCAGTAAAATACAAAGGTCAGGAGCATAATTTATCCTTAACTTTTTCTTCGAGTATAATTTACACAAGAATTATGTTAACACTTGTGGCTTTGGGGCAATCAAGGTCACCTTAACTACCAATGCAACTTGAAAAACTGTTACTTGGCGAAGTAGCCTTAGAAGACTTGCATACAACCAGTCTTTATAAACTGCATCCAATCACTGACAAAAGTGAAAGGCATGGAAGTCCTCCTTGAGTTAAAAGACCCCAAGACAAGGCCCTGTGTTATTAGTGGTAATACGGTCACAGAGATCTTCCTTCCAAAGCTTTCAGAATAACTAGGGACAGCACAGACCATTCACATGAGAAAACATGTATTCCAAGCTTACTATAATCAGCAATTGGTATAGTTGAAATGGGAAAGTGATACTTTCAAATGTGCCATTTAATACCATAACTTTGCATATCCACAGGAAGTCTGGTCTTGAATTTAGTCGCAAAGGCAAGGGTGGATTTTAACCACACACCAGAGTAGAAACAGACTTTTGCTAGGAAGAAGACTGGGTCTCTGGTACTGGCTCTGCCACTAACACGGCATGCGACACTGGAAAAGTCGCTTTCACTTTTCAGGGCTTATGCTATTCATCAGTAAAATGAACGGATCTTAAGAGGCCTCTCAAACTCTAAAAAAAAAACTATGACTGCAAATAAATAACTTTGTTGTTTCACGGTATCTCTAAAGGGGTTGACTAAAACATTGCCTTTTCAGATGGCTGGTGTAGAGATTCTCCTTCAGGAGAGGTTCCTCAAAGAAGGGACTATTATCCCACTTTCCCACAAGTGGGAGAAAGTTCAGAACATGCTAATTGGGCAAGCTTGAAATTCCAAAGATCTGCAAATGGAACAGGTGCAAATGTAACTGGTGATAATTGATGGCTAATTATGCAAGCAATAACACACCCCAGGGTATGGGCTTGTCTGCCAATACATACACGCCTTGGGTGTGAGTTTATTAGCAGGCAAACACACACCCTGGTGGTTGTATTGTGCAGACAAAATGCCTTGGAAAACACAACGTGGTTTTATTTTTATTATTTTTTAAATGTTTTATTTCTAGGAGAGAGAGAGAGAGAGAGACAGCGTGAGCAGGGGAGGGTCAGAGAGAGAGGGAGTCACAGACTGAAACAGCCTCCAGGCTCTGAGCTGGCAGTCAGCACAGAGCCCGATGCGGGGCTCGAACCCACGAACCGCGAGATCATGACCTAAGCGGAAGTCGGACACTTAACCGACTAAGCCACCCAGGCGCCCCAAACACAACGTGGTTTTAAATGGAGTATAAGATTCTGAAAACATTAGCACATAAAACAGTTCCACTACGACCAAGTCAACAGGCATAGTTCAGAACATTCCTCTGAATATCCCCCTTCAACCCCTTGGTACCTCTGATCATTCTGACCCCTTGTCCCTACACCTGCTAAATTTAAAAACATTTGCAAAAACATCAAATTTCTTCATTTACCTTTAAAAATAGGCTGTAATAAGCTGAATTAGCCTTTAGTGAGAACTCCTAGGGCAATGCCAAGTAAATATTTTATCATAAAGGATCAAGTATGTTTGACCACTGTGTAGCGAATGGTTTTCTAGTCTGTTTATTCTGATGATGGAGCATGGGCCCCAATTTAATGATGACAACCAGAAAATCAATGCCCTTAATATTTTTAAAGAAAATTGGAAGTAAATTAATAAAGGGCAAGATTATTAAGTTTTTGCTTTTGTTCTGTTTTGTTTACATGTCAAGAATGTCACCTGGGCAGATTTCACAGGTGGAATAGTTTTCCCAACTGAATATTAGGGAAGAACTGGTCACACATAGACAAATGGGGACCGCGGGTGTATGACTCCATATTAAAATTACAGCCAGAACCCCCATCATTTCTCACCATCTCCACTGTTAGGACCCTAGTCCAAGTCACCATCATCTCTAGCCTGGACTGCTGCTATAGGCACACAACTGCTTCCAAACGTGTCCCTTTTAGTCAGTTCTCAACACATTAGCCAAAGAGACTGTCAAAATAGAAGTCAGATCATGCCACTCCTCTGCTGCTCAAGATGTCTGAGGGCTCCCATCTCACTCAAAGTGAACATTAGAGCCTT
>NW_027528635.1:970788-971213 GCF_008692635.1 Crocuta crocuta | reverse complement strand
CGATTGCTCCAAGCCACAGATGTGGCTTCCTGTGTCCTCTCTGACCCCCATCCTTCCCTACTGTTTTTCTCTGTCACTCTTCCAGTCACGCTGGCCTCTTTCCTATTCTTCCAAAGCACTCATCCTGTGTGTACCTCTGAGACTTTAAACTTGTTTCTTCTGTCAGAACACTCTTCGCTCAGGTGTCTACATGGCTTGCTCCTTTCCTCTTATCAATTCTTTACCTAAATGGAATATTCTCAGTGAAATTTTTCCTATCACCACCCATCCAAAATAAAATTGTAAATTGGCCACATTCCCTACCCATTTTCCTGTATTATTATTTCCCATAGTGCTTGTAAACTTCTAACATATAAATTTAGTTTTTGTTTTTATCTCTTTCTCCTCACCAGAACGTAAGTCCCAGGAAGGCACAGATTTTGTGT
>NW_027528635.1:964831-970754 GCF_008692635.1 Crocuta crocuta | reverse complement strand
ATTTCATTTTTAAAATTTAAACTCAAGTTAGTCAACATATAGTGTGATATTGGTTTCAGGAGAAGAATCCAGTTCATCACTTATATATAACAACTAGTGCTCATGCCAACAAGCGACCTCCTTGAAGCCCATCACCCATTTAGCCCATCCCCCTACCCACCTCCCCTTTAGCAGCACTCAACTTGTTCTCTGTATTTAAGAGTCTCTTATGGTTTGCCTGTTTATCTTATTTTTCCTCCCCTTCTATATTCATATGTTTTGTTTCCTAAATTCCATGTGAGTGAAATCTTATGATATCTTTCTCTGACTGACTTATTTTGCTTAGCATAGTACACTCTAGCTCCATCCACATTGCTGCAAATGGCAAGATTTCATTTTTTTGATTGCCGAGTAATATTCCATTGTATATATACACCACCCCTTCTTTATTCATTTGATGATGGCCATTTGAGTGTATGTGCCCCTTTGAATCAGCATTTTTTTTTTAATTTTTTTTTTTTTTATTTATTTCTAGGAGAGAGAGACAGAGACAGCATGAGCAGGGGAGGGTCAGAGAGAGAGGGAGTCACAGATTGAAACAGGCTCCAGGCTCTGAGCCGGCAGTCAGCACAGAGCCCGACGCGGGGCTCGAACCCACGAACCGCGAGATCATGACCTAAGCGAAAGTCGGACACTTAACCGACTAAGCCACCCAGGCGCCCCGAATTGTGTATATTCTANTTTATTTCTAGGAGAGAGAGAGAGACAGCACGAGCAGGGGAGGGTCAGAGAGAGAGGGAGTCACAGACTGAAACAGGCTCCAGGCTCCGAGCTGGCAGTCAGCACAGAGCCCGACGCGGGGCTCGAACCCACGAACCGCGAGATCATGACCTAAGCGAAAGTCGGACGCTCAACCGACTAAGCCACCCAGGCGCCCCGAACATTTTATTTTTAAAATTTAAACTCAAGTTAGTCAACATATAGTGTGATATTGGTTTCAGGAGAAGAATCCAGTTCATCACTTATATATAACAACTAGTGCTCATGCCAACAAGCGACCTCCTTGAAGCCCATCACCCATTTAGCCCATCCCCCTACCCACCTCCCCTTTAGCAGCACTCAACTTGTTCTCTGTATTTAAGAGTCTCTTATGGTTTGCCTGTTTATCTTATTTTTCCTCCCCTTCTATATTCATATGTTTTGTTTCCTAAATTCCATGTGAGTGAAATCTTATGATATCTTTCTCTGACTGACTTATTTTGCTTAGCATAGTANAGTCAGCACAGAGCCCGACGCGGGGCTCGAACCCACGAACCGCGAGATCATGACCTAAGCGAAAGTCGGACACTTAACCGACTAAGCCACCCAGGCGCCCCTGAATCAGCATTTTTGTTTCCTGTGGATAAATACCTAGCAGTGCAATTGCTGGGACATGGAGTAGTTCTATTTTTAACTTTTTTATGAACCTCTATACGGTTTTCCAGAGTGGCTGCATCAGTTTGCATTGCCACCAACAAAAGTGTCCCCCTTCCTCCGCATCCTTGCCAACATCTGTTGTTTTCTGAGTTATTCATTTTAGCTATTCTGACAGGTGTGAGGTGGCATCTCACTGTGGTTTTGATTTTATTTCCCTGATGATGAGTGATGCTGAGCGTCTTTTCATGTGTCTGNTTTATACAATATGCCATTTGTAAATATCTTTTCCCATCCTGTCAGCTGTCATTTAGTTTTATTGATTTTTCCTTCCCTGTGCAGAAGCTTTTTATCTTCATGCAGTCCTAACAGGTCAGTTTTGCTTTTGTTTCCACTGCATTTTGTTAATAAATATTTGTAAATTAACAAATGAAATGAGGGTCGCCTGGGTGGCTCAGTCGGTTAAGCATCCGACTTTGGCTCAGGTCATGATCTCATGGTTCGTGGGTTCGGGCCCCGTGTTGGGCTCTGAGCTGACAGTTAGCTCAGAGCCTGGAGCCTGTTTCAGATTCTGTATTTCCCTCTCTCTGACTCTCTCTTGCTCACACTGTCTCTCTTTCTCTCTCTCTCAGGAATAAATAAAACATTAAAAAAATTAAAAAAAAAAAAGAAATGAAATGAGAATACTATCAGCCAAGAATTTAGTAGAAGTAGAGGTTATATACTAAGACCTGGGCTGAGAGTACTGATCAAAACTTTAAAAATTTCTTGTGTTTGTCAGAATCATTAGGGTTTACAACAATGTATAGATTTTATTCTCAGATAGACTGGACATGAACATAAAGATGAAGCCAATTTTCCAGCTATATGGTCAACCTTGGGTTTCAGTGCTTCTAAGACTTCAACAGAGGCTTCATAAAGAACAAAAATTGTGGCCTAGCTTGCTCAGGGTGACGACTTCAGCTTACCCCAAGTGAAACATCTATGCATCTAATAATTACATTAGGTTTAATCAAGCTAAATCGATAGTATTTGACAATCTTTAACCTAAAAATGGAGATTTCATGTTTCAAACTGATAATTCCCAAGTGTAGAAATCCAAGCAGGCTCCATGCTCTGCCTGGAGCTTGATGTGGGGCTCAATCTCACGACCATGAGATCATGACCTGAGCTGAAATCAAGAATTGGATGCTTAGCTAACTTAGCCACTCAGGCACCCCTTGAATCAGTTATTTTGCGACCTTCCCAAATGGAGTGCTCTTATTGGAAAGACTGTACCAGCCACCCTGGAAGAAACTGTCCTATCTCATGTCAGCCTTGGTTATTTTCAGCTCTGGTTGCCTTCAACTTGTACACTGCTCCAATTAGGTATATCCAGAAAGAATGTTAATTTCACTCAAAACACAAAAGGAAATCCACTTCTACCAGCCAATTTCCTTGGAAAGTGGTTGAATTCATAAGGCTTTTTCTGGTACAAGTGATAGAAACCCAAGTCAAAATGAACTAGCTTAAACAAAAATGGGTATTTATTGACTCATAAACTGAGAAGTACACAAATTGAGATGCTGAGTCTAGAGGCTCAAATCCTTCTGTCTCATCATCTCCTTGTTTTGCTTAGCTGTATTTTACATAGATGTGCTCTACATGTGATGGGTAAGATGGTTACAGATATCTCTAGTCTCACACTCTCCTTAGTTAACCTAGTGGAAAATTTCTTTCTTCCACTTTCTGCACTTTGGGGAAGATACTGATGAGCTCTCCATGAGTCCAGTATCCATTTTGGACCAAAATTGTACCCAAGAAGGAAATATAATGATTCGCTCAGCCTGGGTATTATGTTATGGTAGGGATGGGAGTTTGTGGTAGGTGTATGGATCAATGTAATCAACAATTCTACTAGGAGCTCAAGTAGTAAAGAATGAGGGCCTCAACTATAAGGTTTTAACTCTGCTCAAAAGAGAGGAGAAGGGAAATGTACAGAGAGGGCAATGATAGTCACCACAAGTCCATTCTTGTGTATACATCTGGCACAAGAATTCAAGGAGTCTTCTTGAAACCTGCCTGGCACATACTTCAGGCCTATCTAAGATAACCACTTAAAACTCGTCTTTGTTTCTAGGATTCAGCTTTGCGTTGCGGCGCTATCAACCCAAAGGCGTCCCCATGAATCCTAGGGACATGGGTTGGTTTCTGAAGAGGGAAGTTTTGTGGTGTTAGTGAGTCAATGTGGGAGGCATCTAGCTTCTCTTGTAGTGATGGATATTGTTTCCTATTAAAAAGTAATAATAAACAGAAAGATACAATTATGCAATCCAAAGAAAACAAAGCATTACCAAGGATCAAGTAAACTTTAGAAGGTAGTCAACAATAGGTTTAAAATTACATGTGTTAATATCACTAAGGAAAATTTAAAGCAATAATATCAAATTTCCTGGAGGGCTTAGGCAATCAAATTCTTCAAGAAGTGAAGCTACGTAAAGAGCTATAATATAGCCACCACACTATAATGAGGATCTTAGGTAGAAAGTCATGTGCAGAGAACCCTTGGGCCAGCCTAGAGGTTCTCCGCCCAGCTGGGGAGTTTTATTTGCTTGCTTGTTTTACTATCCCAAATCCTAGAACTCACCCCAGAGCAGATGTCCTTAACATTTTGTGCAGATTAAAGTAATGAATGAGAAGTGAGCTCTCCCTGATGATATGTGGGTTTCCCAAACATGGAAAGGATGATCAGATTCAGTGAAGCTTGTGGGTATGACAAACACTGTTTGCAGTAATAGTATCACCAGTACTGGTGTTACATGAATCATTATCATTGATTTTCCCAGATTATTATTGTCTTAAAGGTTTCTACATCTAGTCTCTTACCTAGCATACAGAACTGTGACAGAGAAACATCCAGGAAATCAAACCTAATTCAAAGTTTCTTAATGCAACATTGAGAAAGAATATATTTTCTTTCCTTTTTATTATTTGTCAAAATTTATATGACCGGGAAGAACTATTTGGTTGATATAAAGTACAAATATTGCCTAATGTTGCCATGGATCATTTAGGGATAATTACACCTACTGGAAGGAGATTCTACTCCATACTAACCGACAATCAGAAATGCAAAAGCATTTATTTAATTTGAAGTTACAGTTGTGTCTTTTCTCTATTCTTTTTTGATGTCTTTTTTCCCCCGTCACAGACTCACTGTCAATAAGTTGGCTGTAACAGGAAACACCCAAGTGGATGCTAACCTATTGCCATAGATAACGAAAATGAAAAGTGTAATATCTTTTACCATATAAGATGCTATTCTCATTCCAGCTAGTGACAAGAAACAATTGCTACTATATCAACTGTGACTGTTTCAAACCTTAATGTAACTCCCGGGAAACTTGAATGTGCATTTTTTTCTTCCAGAAAGGTGCAGTGTGAACTTCTCTGATAAGATTATGTCATTGAAAACTCAGCTGGGTTTAGCGATGGGCAAAAGCCACAATATTAAAGCATAAAGCATAATTTTTATCTTTATGGGAATAAAGCAGTCTGACAAATGCTGTATTTAACATGTTGTAAAATGTCCTCTCGGGGTAGTTGCCTACCTCATTTCCCGCTAGTACAGGACACTTCTCCTGATTTAAACCTGACAATAGGGCTGAATAAGGAGTTTACTAAGATGTTCATTTATATAGCGTTAAGGATGGTTTAGTCCAGAGATGGAAAAAATGAGCAAATGGAAGCTGTATCAGATTGTAGATAGAGAGGCTAAATGAGTAATCAATTTAAAGGAGCCAGACAAAGAGGAAGAGCAGTGGGAAAAAAATAGATACAGAGGAGTACTTGAGGGAGCAAAAACTTGGAGATGATTAGAGACAGAACAAGGAGAAACCCTTCTGCCTGTGAAAAGATATTGCAGTTACTTTTCAATGCGCTCCGGGGGCCTGGTACTGGAAAGAGTAAGCCATTGAAAGGGCTACTGTGGTGATCTTTCTACATTAATTATCCCAACTCAATAGCTTCCAAAAGATATTTTATTAAGCACCCTCTATGTGTACAGTGCCACATTAGACCCACAGCTTCCTGGCAGTAGTTTACGGCAGAGAAAATGATTACTTTCATTGTCCATGTCCCATCCAGTTGATTGGTAACAGCTACCTGGAGCTCTCTGTTGATGAAGATGCTGATAGTATATTTGGTCTCAGCAGGAATGGCTGCCCCAAGGTCTGCCACGCCCCCTTTATAGGGTTTTTGGTGAGAATTAAATGAGATAAACTATCGATAGTTTATAGATAGTTAGTTAGATAGAAAGCTTAGCATAAGGCCCAGAACAGAGCAAACTATGTGAATAAGATGCCCTTTAGTAGAAAGCACTGCAAAACTAAAATCAAATATCCTTAAAGAATAAAGAAAACTGGCTCATTAACTGAAAGGTCCAAGGATTGGATATGTGTCACTCAAAGTTTGAACCACAGATTCATGATACCATGAGTGATTCTATTCTCTATGATGATCGCAGCTCTGCTTGCCTACCTAGTCGAGATTC
>NW_027528635.1:962644-964511 GCF_008692635.1 Crocuta crocuta | reverse complement strand
TTCATGGGAGCAAAATAGCTCCAGCAATACCAGGCCTTACATCCACACATCAAGCACTCAACCCAGCAGCCCATACTGGATTGAGCTTCTATAGAATAAACAGAGAATGGATGTTGGGGTTTTCGCTACAAATACCTATTACATAAGCACTTGATAAAGGTAAACTATTATACTTATAAATATTCTTAGTAAGATGGGTCACTGATAGCTTTTGCGCTATAGGTTTGCCAAATCTGGCTTTATCAATTTAGTATTATTTGTTCAATTTCTACTTTAATAAAGAAGTCAAAACTAGTCATAGAGTAAATTAACTGATCAAGGAGTTCTAATATCAAGGCTGATTACTTTGCATAAACCTAGCCTTGGAAAACTCAAGGTTGTTTGTCTAATAAAATCTACCCAGAGGAATACTGGTCAAAACCAGTTATACAACACTAAGCTATAATACAGATATAACCAAGGTCCTAAATAACTACAGTAGAAGGTTAACTTCCTTTCCCTGGAGCAGTGAGAAAAGCTCTCTAAGAGGAAGGAGTAGGCTTGGAGTTCAGTCTCTGGGGTCAGAAGTTTTGAATGGGCCAATAGTTAAAGGAATGTGACCCTACAGTAGATCATACATGTGTTACCAAATCCACCAAAGACTTTTGAACAACTTGAAATTCCTTACTTCTATTAACTGAACTATGTGTTCTACAAGTGAGATATTTATTCTTATAATTTTTAATTTAAAAAAATCACAGAACTCAGTCATTCATATTTTAGTGTAATTTTATTCTGTCAGAGTGCTTCTGTCATAATTCTTAATAGGTATGCCTTGCTCTAAAAGATTAAGAATTAGATTTGAGCTCATGACTACAGTTTTTTAGTTAACCTGTGATTACTGTGCTGTGCTGTGATTAAACTAGAATCATGCAAAATAAATGGATTTCAGTGTAACCTGAAGATTCTATGACAGGACATATTGATTTTATAAATGTCTTAATTCTTAATTTGCCTTTGTTCTTAGTTCACAGGATAGACAATGGTTGAGCAAATGGTCATGGCCACAATCTTAAAAATGGGCAAAGAATCATAAACAAGATCACAGGGGATAGGACATCATGCTCACCTTATTCCCATTGTCCTTGAATGCTGGTGGAGGAAAAAGGTGATTTGGTTTTGTTTTAGAATTAACAGAAAAGCAAAATCTTTACCTCCATGACATTACTTTCCTGACAGATAAACATTAAAGATGATCTATTTCTATTTAATCATTTCATACATGGAGAAACTGAGGTCCATGTTTCCCATTTTACCTCTGAGCCACTGATCTTTCTACAATAATTACCCTAACTGAATACATTTCAACAGATATTTTTATTTATTTATTTTTGGTATTTTTATTTATTTTTAAGTTTACATCCAAGTTAGTTAGTATACAGTGCAATAATTTCAGGAGTAGATTCTTTAATGCCCCTCACCCATTTAGCCCACCCCCATTCCCACACCCTCTCCAGTAACCCTGTGTTTGTTCTCCATATTTAAGAGTATCTTATGTTTTGCCCCCTCCCTGTTTGCATATGATTTTTTGCTTCCCTTCCCTATGTTTATCTGTTTTGTATCTTAAAGTCCCCATATGAGTGAAGTCATATGATATGTTTTTCTCTAATTGTGCTTAGCATAATACCCTCTAGATCCATCCATGTAGTTGCAAATGGCAANGCAGAAGATCCTAAGTGGGCTCTGTGCTGACAGCAGCAAGCTGGATATGGGGCTCGAACTCATGAATTGTGAGATCATGACCTGGGGCAAAGTTGGACACTCAACTGACTGAGCCACCCAGGTGCCCCCAATGGACATTTTTAAAGATCCTATGTTTATAGAATGC
>NW_027528635.1:958311-962589 GCF_008692635.1 Crocuta crocuta | reverse complement strand
TATATAGGGTTCTATGCTAGACCCAGGGCTTTCAGGAAGCTTACAATAAAGTGCCTGTTTATTCTTCTCTCTCTTCCCAGCACCTAGCACAATATCTTACACGTAGTGTTACGTGTTTTTTGAAATGATGAATTGCAGTGTTAGGCTTTTGCACAGCTAAGTATATGAGGAAAAAAGGAAGAGAAATTGTCAAAAGCACCAACAGATTCTCTTTTACTTATTATATCCTAACTAATACAACTGTAAGCTCCAAATCATCTCTTTTTGTCAACAAATATTTAGAGTTAATTATGCAAAAGAAAAGAAAGCTGTTGGAGAAGTTTTAAGAATACATCAAGAGGGAATTCGTATCAAGATGTCATTTGTCATCCTGGGTGAGTATGGCAAAAGATGCATTAAAAAACGCTTAAAAGCTCTGAAGACCGTATAGAGATGCTTTAAGAAAGAGAGGTGAGGGGAACGTTCTATTAACGCACCTCTTACATTTTAAGTATGCATTTCATGGTGTTAACATTTTATGTTGCTGGCCAGTTGTTTAGCTCATTAAAAATTGTAAATGGTATAGTGTAGAGACAAAGAGAGAAAGTAAGATCAAAAGCATACAGACATTAAAGATGTGCTGTTTCAATACATTCATTATGCTGCACTCCAATACGCTATTACAATCTCAATAGACGTCAGTGAGGTTTCCATTATCATCAACATGAGTGGTCACAATGGCTCTTTCAAATCCATTATCTCTAACGTCAGAGTCTAATCTGTACTTCTTCAGAGCTGAGGCACCTCATGACTAAACTTCTGCTTTTGCTTTTTGACTATGAGTTTGGTATTGTATCAAGTTGTACAAGTACAATCCCAGCAGCTTTTCACTGTCACTAGCAGACATCTTGGCCCTCTCTCACATCATCTACCCACTAACTTCAGCTACTGTTATGAACTGAATGTCTGTGCCCTCTCCAAATTCACATGTTAAGGTTCTACCCCCAGTGTGAAGATGGGTTAGAGGTGGGGCCTTTGGGAAGTCATAGCTTTCGATAAGGTCTTAAGTGTCAGGCCCTCATGAGGGAATTAAGTGTCCTTATAGCAACAGGAAGAGAGGGCAGAGCTCACTTTCCCTCTCTGGCAGCCATGTGAGGACACACTGAGGAGGCAGCAGTCTGCAAACCAGGAAAAGAGCCCTCAATAGGAACCAGATTTTTCTGACACCGCGATCTTGGAATTGCCAGCCTCAAGAACTTGTAAGAAATAAATTCCTCTTGTTTAAGACACTAAGTCTATGGTAATTAGTTACGGCAGCCCAAGCTGACTAAGACAGCTACACAACTGGTATTTTCATCTGGAATGCATATGCTTGTAACTTCGTGCATATACGTATGTATGCTTGTGGGAGAGATTTCATTTTGCAATGAATGTTACAGAAAGTCTTGTATCTGGAAAATGGCAGTATCTGATGAATAAAATGTCATAGAATTACACTGTAGTATGGACACTTTTGCTGCAGTCAAATGGAATCTAATCAGTAGGAGACATTTAATGTTATTTAATTTAGGGAAGCAGCTTTTATTTTTTTAAACCATTCAATATTTTTCTTCAGGAAACATTTGGACCTCCAGTATGTCAATTGGATTAGAGTAAAGACCTTCTAGCCTGAACCTCTAACTTTACAGATGAGAAAACTAAGTACCAAAGAAAGGATAAGATTTGTTTAATTCCACACAGCCAATAACTGGCAAAGTGAAGTCATAAAACCAGCTCGTTCTATTATAACATGTAGGTTTTAATCACACTTCTACCACTAACTGTATGACTTAAGCAAGTCATTTAAACCTTCTGAGTCAGTTTCATCATGCACAAAATGAAAATAATAAGGCATCTACTTGATAATATCTATCTGTAAGGATTATTATATGAAGTACTCTATGTGAATATATCTAGTAAACTATAATGTGCTGTACAGATATGACTTATCATCATTCACGTTATTCAATGTTATTCAAACATAACCTTCCTTTGCCTTATCCCCAGGAGACCTGGAAGGGCTCAGCAGAACCCTGAGGTTACAGGAAATGCTGTGTGTCTATTTTTTTTTTCACAGATGGACAATATATTTACTTTTCCCTACATGTCATCTCAGATCTTCTGAACTCTAACTAGGCACAGACTTCTTTCTTGTTTCTAAAAATCAGCAGGAATAACTGAGGCAGTCTCATATAGAGTAGATTAAATTACACAGAACGATGCTAACAGGATAGTTAGCCCTATTTAGACTGGGCCTGCAATATTCAAACACCTTGACCACCTCCCAGAGGCTTGTTAGTCAGTTTATACCTAGTCATCAGGCCCCATGAGATCTGGCATATACCATTCAAGTGCACCAGAAGCACAGAGAGCTCTAAAAATCCTTGTATTGGTTAACCAAGGATTACCCAAGAAGTCAACTGACTTCTCAAGCAAGGGGCCCTGGATTCAAAATAAGCTCTATCAGATTTCAAAGCTCTTGTTCTGTTAAATCCCTGAGCCATAGGAAAATTCATTCATTCATTCATCCAACAAAAATTATCCATTGCCACTGTGTTCGGGCATTATATAAAAATGAAATAAATAAATGAGGTTACATTCCATAAAATCCCAGAGAAATAAAAATAATACACAGGCAAGTTTATGCATGATTTGAAGCTTCTGGATTGACAGAGATAAGTATTTTTAAATCTATGATAGCAAAGATTTACTTGAGTGACACTACTTTTCTCATCTTCATTCTTAGAAGTCATCTATTGTCAAGTTATATCTTAGGAATCAGATGCTACCATGGTTAAAAGATAGAACAGCTTGTAGGTTTAGATGATCTTGCTAGAACTCCATGCATTTAAAAGCCTTGTAGCTACCAAATTGTGTCTAGAAATTAATTTAGTTTTATATTTGTACACACATATGTATACTAGGACATAATCAACCTTGACATATCCAATAATATGGTGTTTTAATTTATATAGCTATAGACAGATTGAGGTTGATAAAAAATAGATGTAAAATATAATTGCCTTAAAATGGACATGACTCCAGCAGTTCAATACTGAGGGACACAAAGCTAAACACTAGAGTTATGCTAAACAAAGAGTAAGACCTATAGAAGGAATTCAAGTATCAGGGTCTAGATCTGCCTTTTCCTCTGACTGTACAATCCTTTCCTTAGGTAAGTAACTTGATTACTATTCCCTGAAGTCCTTCTCAGCTTGTAAATTTGGGACTTGAACTGGTCATGTTTCGGGATTGGCATTAGGACTAGCAGACTACATTCTCCTACTCTGAAAGTCTTTCTCCCTTTCTCAATACATATACATTGCAGGAAAAGGAAACAGAGATCATCATTAAAAAGAAAGAAAACTAAAACATTAATATCACTGAATCCCACCATTGAAAGATAACAACTTATTAAAATGATACATAAACATCCTGATATTTCAAATATTTGTCATATAAATATATTCCATATATATTCATATATACATTAAAGCGATCTTCTCATATTGTTGGAGTTTTAGATTCTCATTTTCAATTAGTTATTATTAATGATGATATGATGGTAACCATATATCTTAACTATGCCTTATCATAAATATTCTATTAAGTAACCAGTATCAATTTCAAATGATTAAAGTAACAGTCAAAAGCAAATTTTAAAATACTTTTGGGGCACCTGGGTGGCTCAGTCGGTCTAGATCCTGATTTTGCTTCAGGTCATGATCTCATAGTCATGAGATAGAGCCCCACATTGGGCTCTGTGCTTAGCACGGAGCCTGCTTAACATTCTCTCTCTCCCACTCCCTCTTCCCCGCCCCCACTCACACATGCTCACTTGTTCTCTCTCTATATATATAAATAAGTAAATAAATAAAAAAATATTTTTGATATGTAATTTCTAATGGCCTTCCAGACACACTGTAAATATATATTCCCATCAGCAGAGAATGAGAATATGTTTTTCTCACACTCTAACAAATACTTGGGATCATTATTCTTTTTATTATTTGCTGATATGATGATTATGATGGTTAGATAACAATATTCCTGGAATATGGTAAACCCATTTGATCTACAGAGTCTGAATCTTCCATTAGTTACAAAAGTTTTCCTGAATTGTCTTTGAAAGTTTTTCATCTTTTCTTCCTGAGAGATACTAATTATGAGTATATAAGATCACCTTTGTTTACTTTCCATATCTACCATTAGCTGGATATCAGTATTTTTATATCTTTACCTATGGAAAGAGGTTCTTGG
>NW_027528635.1:952911-957477 GCF_008692635.1 Crocuta crocuta | reverse complement strand
AGGTTCTTGGGAATTTTTTTACCTCTGGAATAAGATACCTACTTTAGAGAAGATAATGATCAGCTGGCTTTGCCCAGTAGGAGTTGCAGCAAGTATGTTTTCTCTCCTGGCATCTTTCTTCATATTAGTCTAAATTTTGCTGTTCTTGGCAATTCTTCTTTACATATTTTGAAGCATAGAGCTATACCTATACAACTGTTTTCTTATCTTACCAAAAATGAATATCTCTTCTTGTTTTGAGGTGTTTTCAAAGATGAGAAAGAATTTAAGTTTGTTAAAGCTAGTACTATCACCTCAGTTATTTATTATTGATAAATCCACATTTGGTATGAATATCAAATTATACTATGTCCACATTTTGTTAGGATATGTTTTCTCCCATCCTTTTAACAAAAGATAAACTTAAAAGATCTGTTTTGAGTAGAATTTAAAAGAANATGGAGGAGGGCACGTGTGGGGATGAGCACTGGGTGTTATATGGAAACCAACTTGACAATAAACTATTTAAAAAAATATAAAGTAAAGACAAAACAAAAGAAAATCTTAGAAGATACGAAAATGAAACACAAGAATAACCTTCTTAAATGGAAAAGTATTGCTATGCTCTTTGCACAATAGGAACTTGACATTCTTATCAGACTGAGCCTCCTTTGCTGGTTGTGTACAAGCTATTCACTTCTAGCCATTCTGAGTTCTGTAATATTGCAACTTCTGAACTTTGAAAACAGGCACTTCCACATTTTGCTATTTCATCATGAAGTAGGACCTCAAACCGATCCCAATGATCTCATATAAACTTTTCTTAGTCTGATAGTGAAAATAAATCATGCATTTTTTAAAATTAGAAAAGTAGAATCAGAATAGTCATCATTTATACTCTCTTAAATCTAATTTATTGATGAATTCTGTTTATTGCTGATCAATCACTGCTTTAGATCACCTATCCACCTCCCTTACCTATTTCTCATCCTACAACCCTCAACAAAGTGTAGTATTACTTGGTTAAACCAGTTTATGGCTTGGAAATAGGTATAAGCCAACAACAAAAGAGCTGTCCTTCTATTTCTCAAAGCTACCTTGTCACTTACTAGATATTGTCTATTCCTCAGAACTCTAGAATTCTTATCACCTGCCATTCACATTTGAATTCAATACCTTTTCATCTCTAGCACGAAATGAAAATAGAGACTTAACAAGAAAAAGTAATATTAGAAACAGATAGCATATCTACTCTTCAAGAATTCTCAGGCTGGTTTGACATATGAAGCTGAACTTCATCTAAAGATCAGCTGACTATCTAGTTATTGTTAAACACTTCCCATTTATACTCTAGGCAGAAATTTGGGATATGGAGATGCTGCTCTTGCTACCCCCTTCTCTCCTGCCTTCCTATGTCTTAGCCTGCCAGAACTACTTGAAAGTTCTGAATGTGCCATGTTTTCTCTAGCTTCTCTGCTGCTTTGCTTCTGTTTTTCCCTCTGTTAGGATACTCATATCACGTATTTCATCTTAATGCATATTTTATCTTGCTGACTTACATTGATTCTTCAAAAGTCAGCTCAGGTGCAACATCCTCCATAAAGCCAGTCCTTTCCCCACCCTCACAAGATTTGGATCAGGTGTATCTAGAGCAGGTTGAGGGTCCCCCAATCACTATGCCACATTAAACATTTCCCCATCTGTATTGGTATTCTACACTTCATTGTGAGCTCCTTGAGAGTTATGTATGCCCACCACCTCAAAGAAAGTATGACGCACAGGATCTCAGCAAATATTGGTTAAATGAAAAAATGGGGAGTAGCTACAGAAAGCATCATGTGCTTAGGTAAATGGAAAAATTACATTAAACTGTTTCATTCATATTCACAATGTTTATGTAGGGTAAGTAGCACCGCCATTATTGATACAATTTTATAGAAAGATGATCATATCCTAAGAGATCAAGTCAATTTGCCAATGTAATTTATTTGGTAAGTGGAAAGAGCCCTCTTTGTTATTTCCTTCCTTCTCTTTTTCCTTTCATTCTTTCTTTATAAATTAAAAGCCACTTTATTGAGGCATGATTGACATACAAAAAGTTGTGCATTTTTACTGCATACAACTTTATGAGTTTGAGGATAAGTATATAACCATGAAACCATTGCCACAATTGATGTTAAAAACATATACATGATCTCTAAAAGTTTCCTCCCACCTTATTTATTCAGTAATAAGAATACTTAATATAAAATCTATCCTCTATGTAAAATTTTAAGTATACATTAGAGTATTGTTAACTACAGGCACTATGTTTTACAGAAGATCGCTAGGACTTATTCATCTTGCATAACTGAAATTTTGTACATGTTGACCAACAGCTGTTTTCCCCTCCCCCAAAACCTGGTAACCACCAATCTATTCTCAGCTTCTGTGAGTTTGACTATTTCAGATTCCTCATTCATAGAAGTGAAATTGTACAGCATTTGCTCTTCTATGACTTATTTTACTTAGTATAATGCCTTCTGTGTAGATCTATGTGGCTGTAAGTGGCAGAATTTTTTTATTTTTAAAGGGTGAAAACAACTTCAGTGTATGTGTCTGTGTGTTCCATTTACTTTATCTATTTATCTTTCTATAAATGGTTAATTCCATGTTGTGGCTATTATGAATCATGGTGCTGTGAACATGGAATGCAGGTATCTCTTTGAGATTCTGATTTTAACTCCTTTGGATACATACCGAGAAGTGGGATTGGATCATATAATAGTTCTACTTAGCTTTTTGAGGAAAATTTTCACAATAGCTGCACCAATTTATATTTTAACCGTGTATGAAAGTTCTGTTTTCTCTACATCTTCACCAACACTTGTTATCTTCATTTGTAGATAATAGCCATTTTAATAGGTGTGAAGTTTTCTTACTGTGGTTTTGATTTGCATTTTCCTGATGATTCATGATGTTGAGCACCTTTTCATAGACCTGTTGATTATTTATATGTATCTTTTGGAGAAATGTCTCTTCAGGTTCTTTGTGCATTTTTAATAATGTTGTGGGGGGACACTGAGTTGGAGGAGCACCTTATATAATTTGGATATTAACCCTTTATCACATAGAAGATTTGCAAAAATTTCTCCCATTCTCTATATAGCCTTTTTCTCTCTATAATTGTTTCCTTTACTGTGAAGAATCTTTTCAGTTTGATGTAGTCCCACTTGTCTATTTTTGCTTTTGTTGCCTGTGCTTTTGATGTCATATCCAAGAAGTCATTGCTAAGACCAATGTCAAAAAGTATTATCTAATATTTTCTTTTCTGAGTTTTACACTTTCAGGTCATATGGCTAAAGTCATTAACCCATTTTAATTTTTGTGTATGATTTGAGATAAGAGTCTAATTTCATTCTTTTGTAAAAAAATTTTAAATGTTTTATTTCTGAGAGAGAGAGAGAGGCAGCATGAGCAGGGGAGGGTCAGAGAGAGAGGGAGATACAGAATCTGAAGCAGGCTCCAGGCTCTAGTTAGCTGTCAGCACACAGCCTGACACGGGGCTCGAACCCATGAACTGTGAGATCGTGACCTGAGCTGAAGTCAGACGCTCAACCGACTGAGCCACCCAGGCGCCCCTCTAATTTCATTCTTTTGCATGAAAACCAGTTTTCTAATACAATTTATTGAAGATACTAGCCTTTCTCCATTGTATATTCTTGGCATTCTTGTGAAAGATCAACTGACTGTATACGCATGGGCTCATTTCTGTGCTCTTTCTGTGTTCCAATAGTTTATATGTTTGTTGACATGCCAGTAAAAAACTGTTTGATTACTGAAGCTTTGTAATATGTTTTGAAATCATGAAGTGTGATGCCTCCAGCATTGTTCTTCTTGCTCAAAATTACATTCACTATTCAGTCTTTTGTGGTTCTATATAAATTTTAGGATTTTTTTTTTCTGTTTCTGTCAAATATGCCTTTAGGATTTATACAGAAAATACATTAACTTGGGGATTGTTTTGGGTAGTGTGGACAGGCTAGGAATATTGATTCTTGCAATTACGAGCATGAAACTTATTACCATTTATTTGTGTCTTTGAAAATTTTCGTAGCAATGTTTCAGAGTACTTCTTTGAAGATAGGTCTAGTGGCAATGAAATCCCTCAATTTTTGTTTGTTTCGGAAAACATTTGATCTCTCCTTCATTTTTAACAGGCAATTTTGTTGGATATATTATTCTGGGTTTGCAGGTTTTTTTCATTCAGCATTTTGAATATATATTATCTCAGTCCTTCCTGGCCTGCGAGATTTCCAGGTATCCATTTATTGTGTTATGGGGGTTCCCGTGTATATGATAAATTGTTTTTCCATTGCTGCCTTCAAAATCCTCTTTGTCTGTGACATTTAACAATTTAATGATAATGTGCCCCACTATAAATGCCATTAATTCATTCTATTTGGAAACTTTTGGGCTTCATGCACATGGATGTCCATCTCCATCCCCAAATTTGGGAACTTTTCAGCCAGTATTTCCTTAAATAAGCTTTCTGCCAATTTCTCTTTCTGTTCTTCTGGGACTCCCATAATATATACGCTGGTTGGC
>NW_027528635.1:941566-952887 GCF_008692635.1 Crocuta crocuta | reverse complement strand
GGCTTGATAGTGTTTATTAGTCCCATAGGCTTTCCCCACTCTTTCTCATTCTTTTTTGTTTTGTTCCTCTGACTGTATAATTTCAAATGTCATCTTGAAGTTCACAGATTGTCTTCTGCTTGAGTCTGCTGTTGAAGTTCTGTATTGAATTTTTCAGTTTAGTCACTGTATTCCTCAGCTCCAGAATTTCTGTTTGATTGTTGTTTCTGGTTGTTATGTCTTTGTTGCATTTCTCATTTTGTTCAGATATTGTTTTACATATTTCATTTAATTGTCCACCTGCGTTCTCTTGTAGCTCACTGAGCTTCAGTAAGACAATTACTTTTGCATTCTTTGTCAGGCAATTTATAGATCTCCATTTCTTTGTTATCTACGCCTACAGCTTAACTTGTTCCTCTTAGGTTGTCACGTTTCTCTGACTCTTCATGTTCCTTATAACCTTGTGCTGGTGTCTGCGCATTTGAAGAAGTAGTCACCTTTCCAATGTTTGCGAACTAGTTTAGAGAAGTAAGCCCTTCACCAATCATCAGAGTGAGAGATTCTGGAGGATTTTTCAACTCTTTTCTATGGGCATGCCTGCTCCACTCCTCTCATTCCTTCCTGGGGAGGACTATTTAGGACTGTGTGCCTAGTCTTGATCACACAGAGCTGTTCCAAGTGCTTAGAGCCACCCACTCCCTTTCCCCAAAGGAATGCCCCCAAACATGGATGCTGGGTGCAAGTTCCACTTCTCTCGCTTTCTCCTGAAGGAGTTGTTTTAGGATTTTGCATCTCTTCCTACCTCACAGAGCCATACTGAGTACTGAGAGTCACCAGACCCTTTTCTCTAGGGCAGTGCACTGAAAGGTAGGGACAATGGGTAAAAGTTCCACTACTCTCCTGCCCTCCTAAAGAGCAGTCTCAGAGTAGCGTGCCTTCTCCCAATTCTGCAGGATCGAAGCAGCTGCTGTGGTCCAAATGCAATCTGCAGGAGCATGTGCATGCCACAGGTGAGGACACATGGGGTGCCATTCACGAGCCCGCACGGGAAGCCATCTCTGGCGGTACCTGGGGCACTGACTGTGGGGGTGCATGTGGGATAGATGGCTGGTGGGGTCTGCACATGGGTGGGCTGGCTAGAAGGATCTGTCAGCAGGTTAACTGGCAGGGTCTGTGGGAAGACCAGCTAGTCGGATTTGCAAACTTGTTGTTTTAATCCACATGTCAGTAGCTCCTGTTCTTTGTTGTTAGCTGCCCCCAGACATCCAGCTACGCTGATTCCCTCTGGATACAGGGTGAGATGAGAAAGAAACTGGCCTCTCAAGCAATGTCTCAAAAGGCTGGGAATGTCAGACCCTTGCCTCACTCAGTCTTTCTCCTACAGGAGAAATCATAAGCAGAGACAATCTGTCTCCACACTGAACTATGCCAGCTTGGGAGAGGGGTGATGTGGGTAAAGTGAAATGGTTCTTACTGTTTTCAATATGGCTGTTCTTGACTTTTCTGCTCCACTAGTGCGCTGAAACCTCTCAATCATCTCTGGAACTTTCACAAAGGTGTTTCATCTGTAGATTGTTGTTAAGTCAACACTTCTGTGTGTGTGGGGAGGGCGTAAGGTCTAGGACTTCCTGCACTGCTATCTTGATGTGAGGCTGTTTCTTTATCCTGTTCTTTCACCCATTATTTCATATTCCAAATACTGCTAGACATTGAGGATACTGATACAAACAAGACACAATTTATACTTTTCAGTGGAAGTCATGGATTTATAAATAGAAAATAGTAAAAATATAGTTGTATGGACTACTGGGTAGAAGAAAAACACTGTGTTAGTTAAGACCCTCTGAAAAGCAGATGCCAGGAGGAGATTATATACTGAGAGATGTGTTGTAAAAATGCCTATCAGGGAAAAGTAAAAGGAACACTAGGAGCAATGGAAGAAGAGAAAGAAGGAATGGAGGTTGAATAGGCAGAGATCTCAGAGTGCAGGGCAATTCTAAGTCTATTTCGATGAGGCCAGTGAGAAGCTGTACAAGTTGTAGGAATAAGCCTGCCCTGGTATTTGTTCAATTCTTATTAACTGAGAGAAGACCATGGGAAATGTGACCTCAGTGCAAGTGCAGTGTTGGATTTAGAATGAAGCTGCTGGGACCATCTGTCAATCGTGCAACTCGGAGCAGGAGACATGATTGGCACATTTTCATAACCACCACACACACCTTCTTCATCTGGGGGATTCATAGGAAGAAGCGAGAGACAGGGGGTATGACAGACTTATTATGTTTCACTCAGCCAAAACAGGAGTTCCAAGAAGGAATATGATATAGTAGTGGTGGCAAAGGTGTGTGTGCGTGTGTGTGTTATGTG
Source organism: Crocuta crocuta (assembly GCF_008692635.1). Lineage (NCBI taxonomy): Eukaryota > Metazoa > Chordata > Mammalia > Carnivora > Hyaenidae > Crocuta > Crocuta crocuta. The sequence goes on along the minus strand of NW_027528635.1, from coordinate 950,541 downwards.
TGCGTGCGCATTTGTGTGTGGTGGAGATGGGAGGTCAAACAGATTTCTCTCCAGAAAAATGTATTAAATGTAACACTTGCAGACATTTTAGGTACTATCCGTGTAATCTCCATGAGTTGTCCAATTTATAATTGAATCATTTAAGTGGCTGTATGACTTAGATCAGCATTTCTCGATATTAATTCACTGAGCAACAGTTCACTAGGATTATAATGTAGCTAGGGGATGAATCTCCCATTGTCAAATATCTTTTAGAAATACTGAGTTAAAGTAATTTTACAAGGTGTGTGTGTGTGTGTGTGTGTGTGTGTGTGTGTGTGTTTTCTGAAGATTATTTTTTTTTGGAATTTGGGATATATGCATTTACATGGTGTGTCTCCACGAAGAAGATTTAGTATGCAGTGTGTCACAAATGTAATTGACTGAGGAAACCTATTTCTCACAGAGCAGCTCTCGTAAGTAGTGCTCTGCAGGACATTTTCAGAAATGGTGATTTAGTTGAACAATCTCATATCACTGAAACTTTTTTCACATTTATGGAGGGAATGAGGTAGAGTCCTGGAGTATCATTTTCATAATATAGAAATTCTTTCTATACTCTGACAGATGTATTGCATAGGAGTGGTCGAGAGCATGGGTTCTAGAATAATGCAGAGCCAAAGTGTGATCCCTCTGCCTGCCCCTAACTAGCTGGGTGACTCCAGGATGCTGTGCTATGACATTCTGGGGTCTCGGGGTCTGCGATGCAAACTGGGGATATTACGCGTCCTTCCCTTGAAGAGTTGTTCAGAGGGTTAAATGAAAACTATGCAAATCAGCTCACACCTAGGAAGCACCTTATAAATGTTAGCTGTTATAATTAATAATCATTTCATCAGAGTCCATTTCCCCAATGTGTAGAAACACTTTGAAGCAATAATTCATCTGTATGAGCTGTGGCTCTCTCTGAGATTCCTTCCTTCCTTCCTTTCAGATTTCTCTCAGTACATACCATAGGGTGGTAGAGGAGGGTGATAAGGCCAAGAAGAAAGAAGATGTTCAAGGATCCTGAAAGACAGCAGCTCTAGACTTTGATACTTGTCTTTTTGAAGAGAGAACTCCTTTTAAGAAAAGCAAGGTTGTGCTTGGGAGGGAAGACTGAAGTTAAGTCATTCATCATGAAGGGGCTAGTAACAGGCAGACTGCAAAGGCCTAAAGCAGCACAGCAGGGGTGGTGGCAAAAACATGTGCTTTGGAGCCAGAAATTTTTGAGTTCATACTCTGACACTGTCGTTATTTAGTTGGATGGACTGGAGCCCATCACTTAAAGTTTCTTGGCTTCATGTTTCTCACTGTAGAATGGATACATAACAACTTGGAATGTTACAAGGGTTAAATGAGATAATGTTTGTAGAGGGTCTAGTGCCACAGCGAATGCCTAGGTGGTGCTCAGCCAACATGAGGCATGAAAGTCACAGATATGGGGATTTTCATAACAATTTACAAAGAATTTGAACATGCACATCAGGGTTAGTTTGATCTAAATGGGAACTTGAAAAAACGTTCCTTGCTGGTTTTTTATGGACTGAGAAAGACCAAAATTCAGGCAAGATGCTGAAATAGCCAAAATGAAGAAAAGAGAAATATAGAAGGTGGAATTATGGCATTGTACAAGGGGTGTATTTTTCTTTTGAAAACCGTCTGTCATTAGTGTTCATCAGGAATGATACCTCTGTAACCAATGGGAAATGACATCTGGGGGCTTGGACTCCATTCCAATCACTCTCTAAAATTCAGAATTGGTCTTTTAAAACCACCATCCCCAGGCCCATCCTCAGAGCTGCTGATTTGATTGGTGTGGGGTGAAGCCTGGGCACTAATACTTCTTACAGGCTCTCCAGGAGAGTCTAATGTGCAGGCAGAATAAGAACGAGTGCTATAGTTTGTGTAAACACCATTCGCTAAGGCTTGGCAGATAAGATGTGAAATCTATCTGTCCTTTGGGTGTAAACATTTTGCAATTGTCTCTCATCTAGGCATAGTACTCTTACCTCTCGTATCACTCTGCTGGGTACAGCAATTCCCTGCCCGTGCCTATCATTACTCCACTGGGCATGATGGACTGTACCACTGCTATAACAAGCCTGGAAGTTTCTTTCAATCGGTTCCTCTCAATCAGAAAATCACATTTGTGAAACCACCTATGTCTGTGCTGGAAAGTGGATGTTAGCAGAGCCGGGGCTTTGAAGCAGGGAGGCGTATCTGTAACTGCCGCAACCCTTTGGGACTTCCAACATGGAAGCAGTCACAACAAGCAACCAGCATAGATGGGCGAATTCATGCAACCGCCATTGGATATTTTGCCTAATTGTGGAGGAGAAATTACAAGCCAACCATTAGGGCATGGGAGAATTCGAATTTGGATATTTGATTTAATGACATCAATTCTGTTTTTACAGCAGGGCTTGACAAACTTTTTTGCAAAGGTCCAGAGGGTAAATATTTTGGATGCTGTGGGCCATAAGGCCTCTCTCAAAACTACTCATCTCTTCCATTGTCATCGGAAAGCAGCCGTAAAGCTTCACTTCTGAAAACAAGTGGCTGGCTGAATATGGTTCATGGGTCATAACTTGCTAACCCATGGTTTATAGATTGACGATACTTGACTTATTTGGGATTATTGTGATCCTAGTCATGTTCACTGATGAAATAGAGTCATTTGATGTTTGGGACGATAGCAAAAAAGGGTGAAAAGACTGCCATGCAGAGGAAAGCACACTTAGGTCACTGCAGGTATGAGAAATACTTGTGAACAGGCCGATGCTAAAATGTAGAAGACATTACAGACTGATTAAAACCTGTGGACAGGGGGAATACTTGAGAGTATCTTCAGGGATGAAGTCACTGTAGTCATACTGGAAATTGTTGAGGAAATTAATTACTCTGATGATCAGGGAACAACCAGAAAATGGATATTTGGAAAATGACTTTTTAATCCACTTACGTTTGACACTAATTTTTAAAATTCGGATTTAAAAACTGTAGGCCAACAAAGTTCATGCTGCGGAACCAAAGGTGATGTTCTGAAAATTACAAACACAACTTGCATACTGAATTCATTCTGATGAGGAAGAATCGGAACATTATGAAAAGATCAGCCCAAAAGCACTTCGATCTTAATATTCCGAAGGTTGGGGGTACTAAGGAAGGTCAGACAATGGTAAATGAGCCGAAGACTTCAGCCATTCAAGGTCTTCGACATGACAGGTTCGTAAGATTTCAGCCAGGTCCTGTAAAACTAGTTATAAAAAGTATTTATTTTGAAATTTTCCAAATGCCTAAAGTGTGTAAAGAGAAAATAAAGAGAAAAGTGGAAGCTAGGAGTAGTTGTCCACTTACATGCCTGAGGTAGATGTGCACAGAACTGAGGATGGATTACATAAAACAGAGCTGCAGCATTCTCTATCTGCTGCAGAACATCCCACAAACATGGCCCTGCTGAGCTCCATACGCCCAATGCTTGCCCAACAGACATTATCAAATCAAATTCAAACCTGTGCCAGGAAAATAAGGTTCAATACATGTGCGCTTTGTTATTGAGAGGAGGAATAGTCCGTACATCTTGCCAGTACACCGGACCCCCTGTTAAAAATTCCCTAAAGGGTTTCTCAGCCTGCTTTGGTGAACTCAACTATTCTGAGGGAAATCACAATCCTATCTGCTAAAAGGACTCCCAATGAAGTGACGCTTAACCAGGAAGGAGAGGAAATATGGGCCCCAAATGGGATGAAGTGATAAATTCTGTGGGAGGCACCACAGGTTGATGCAACTCATGTACAGGTAACTCTAATAGGTCCTCCTGTCCTCATTTCCCATTTCAATCACCTGTGGTCTGTCTCCTAGGGAATCTTGGTGTTCTCTGATGAACTTGATGAGAGTATGCTACCAAATCCTTATGGATAAAGATGAAAAGATAAAGCATTGCCATCTGTCCCCCAAGAGTCTCACACTTTGAAAAGTACATGCCAAAGAGACTTATAGTACGTTCATAAATTACAGTGGCTGAGGAAGGGATCAGTGATAGGAATTATTTGGAAATTATAGTTTATTTAGGATGAGAGAGCTCTGTATAACATGATATTAAAACAGACCTCTAGGCAGAGAGCCAAGGTTGACAAATACTGAATTGAAACCTAGGTCCCACACTTAGATGCAAAGCCAGTGTGAATAAGAGGTCATACAACTCTCAGACTCCTCCCATCCATTAGAGACTGTATAAAGGGGTCATGAGTTAGAGGTTGAGAGGTTTCAAGAAAAGGATTGTTGGAGAATGACAGGTGTATGCAATGAGTCCCACTTACTATGGGGTGGGAATGAGGGGGCTGCCCCTCACCTAAAGCCTATGGGGTAGGATTTCAATGGCATAACTTAGAGCTTAAGACATGTTCCTGACACCGGGGTGGGAATTCAGTGGGCTCAAAAAGAGCACGGAAAGACAGATGGGAGCAAAGTGTATCAAGAGTCTGAAGAAAACTGGAAATAGAGGTCTCCAGTGTGAGGGTGGGGTGTCAATGGAGAACCCAAGAAGAACCACAACATACAGGGAAAGGGTCCGCCTTGGCGCCTTGGTGCCCTCACGTGTATCTGCATTGGCCGCACAGGCAAGATGGTGGACTGCACCCGATCCGGGTCTGGCCTCGTGGCGCTGCAGGAACACAACAGGATGGAGAATCTGGGAAATGCTGCCCCGAGACTGTCTCCCATTTGGCTCCTTATCATCTCTGGGAGGTTGTCATGCAGCAGTTTCTCATCACCGTCCACATCTAGATGAGGTAGGGGCTTTCTGCCCTGCTCTGCCTCAGAAGCAGCTGTAGAATATAAGCAGTTCATAAACAGCCTACAGTGGCTCCTCCACAACGCGGTATCCCACACACACTGCAGTCATCTACCCCCTTTGTTTCAATGATACCATTTTCGCTGTGTGGGATAGGGACAAGGTAGAGCCCACATCTTTGAGTAGTCTTCTTTTCTTTAGTTACGTAACAAATAACAATGTTCATCAGTAATGTAATCAACTCTCTGAATGTGAAATTATACCGTCGCGTCTTGACCAGTTGAATTAGTCAATCCTTGGTCTTGACTTTTTCTGTTGCATATGTTTGGCCCAGGGTAAGAGAGAAAGAATTAGCTTTAAATACTATTCAGGCCCAGAGACTACATCAGTAGTTATGCATTATGGTACCAGTCAAATAAGCACATGCCTCTATCACAGTTTCAATGGCTTCATCTTTACTCCAAGCCCTACTTACCAAGCAGAGAAAGAGATGTAGAAATGCAAAGCAGGCAAACAAAAAAGAAAACAGCCACATCCTACTTCCTGACTGAGGTCTAAGCTGGAACAGGAGAGAGAGATTCCACCTTGAAATCCCCTGGAAGCACGGGACTGGACACACACACAGTATCTGAAAATAACCGTGAATCTGCGGGCAGAGCAGACACTCAGCAGAGGCAGTGAACAACCATCCCAGCAAAGCCAATTTAAAGGGAAAAGTAGCAAACAAAATAAGTTCTTATCTATTGGCTTCCCGTCTGTCCTAGTAGTGCAATGTGTTGCTCCTCTTTTTGCCAAAAAGCTAGAGAAGTAATAACAATGGCTCAAAGTAATAAACTACCTGAGAGAGGCAGAGCTGGAGTTGACTGTGGAGAACTGTCAAGTCTCTGGAACACATTAAACTCAATAATCATTGAATATCAATTAGATGCAGTCACTGCCCTACTTGACAGTGATAGGCTGGGGAAGAGACAATAAGCAAGTGAAGAGATATACAAGATGAATCTAGAGAGCAGAAAGTGTTATGGACAAAATAAAACTGGGTGGTGGGATAGAGAGAGCCCTGGGCAGGGCATAACTGATATTGGGTGATCAGAGAAAACCTCTCTGGTGAGAACAGATTTCAGCTCAGACCTGAATACCAGAGTGAGCCGTAAATGCAAAAAGCCTGGGCAGAGGGAATAAACAGAAAGGGTAAGGGGGCTCAGAGGTAGTAAGAGCGCAGTTAGAGGAGATGGATGAATGAAGGGTGGGAGTTAATTTATTTATTCAATAAATATTTATTATTGAGCACTGACTCTATGCCAAACAATATCACATACCATGGGTATAGCACCAAAGAAAACCGAGATCTAAATCTTACTTTTATTCAGTGTATGGGGAGGGCAACAATCAGGAAACAAACACATCTAGTACACTGATCAGGTGTGAAGAAGTGTTGTGTAAAATAACTTTTTAAATGGGTGAATTAGAGAGTGATTGGTTGGTTTTTATAATGTAGATGCAGAAATACTCTGATCTATGGTGACCATTAAGCAGAGACCTGAATGAAGTGAGAAAACAAATCATATTTGTCCAAGGTAAGAACTTTCTAGATACACAGAATGAGTACAAAGGCCCTGAGGAAGGTATGTGGTTGGCACATTCAAGGAATAGCAAGGAGGCCTAGTGGTTGGACCAGATTAAGGCAGAGGAAGAGAGAACAAAGGAGATAAGAAAGGCAACCAGAAACCTAATGCAGTGTCTTGTAGAATATGGTACAATTATTGGCCCTACTCGAATAAGATGGGAATTCACTGAATAGTTTTGTTTAGAGGATATGATTTGGTTCATATTTAAATTTTTTTTAATGTTTATTTATTTTTGAGAGAGAAACAGAGTGCAAGCAAGGGTGGGGCAGAGAGAGAGGGAGACAGAGACTCTGAAGCAGGCTCCAGGCTCTGAGCTGTCAGCACAGAGCCTGAGGCGGGGCTCGAACTCATGGACCTCGAGATCATGACCTGAGCCGAACTCGGAAGCTTAACCAACTGAACCACCCAGGCACCCCAATTTGATTCATATTGTAAAAGAATCACTCTGGATGGTGTTTGGAGAACAGCCTGAATTGGGGAAGAATAAAATGAGGGAAATCAGAGAACCAGCGCATTCATTCAGGTGGTGGAGGCTTGGGCTGTGGGATAGTGAAGGAGGTCAGAAATAGGTTCTGAATATATTTTAAGGAAAATACTAACAAGATTTGCTGATGGACTGGATGTGAGAGTGAGAGAATGAGATGGACCAAAACTAATGCAATGTTTCTTTTTGCCTGAGGAATTGGTAGAATGGATGTAACCATCTGAGGAGTTACTGTCAGTAGAGAAGTGGTTTCCAAAGGCCAAGGACACTCATGGTTAGAAGTGAAGTCAATAAAGAAAATCATGAAAGGAATCTGAAAAGCAGTAGCCAAGGAGATAAAAGTAGAACCAATACAATGGTGTCCTGGAAAACAGTGAAGAAAGTGTTTCAAGGGATGGGTGATCAACTGTATCACATGCTACTTAGAGGGTGAATGAGAAAGGGTCTGAAGATTGAATCGTGCATTTGACTGTGAAAAGGGATAGAGAAGTAGGTGTAGCTTGAGGAGCAAATGACATTGAGGGAGATTTTAAGTTTTGTTTGAAGAGGGGATCCATTCCAACATGTTGGCATAATAGGACTGGTACCACAGGTGACTGGTGCAACAGGTGAGTAATTGAGAATACAGGAGAAAGGCCTGCTGCAGTGAAGTCCGTGTGCAAGCAAGGAGCATTGGATTCTGTTGTACCACTAGAGGGGTGTGATTTAGATCTCAGCATATAAAGTTAATTGTGTCAAAAGGGAGGGTAGAGTATGTGGATGTGGACGCAGGGAGTTTGACAGGTTTGATGGTAAGACCACGCAGGATTTGTCTTTTGATTGCTCCTATTTTCTTAGTGAACTGGGGATCAAGGTCATCAGATGAGAATGTAATGGATTAAGAATGGAGAAGGTGCTTGAGTGCTGAGAACAAACTGAGGGCTGATGCGGGTGGGGGAGAGGGGAAAGGGGGTGATGGGCATGGGGGAAGGCACTTGTGGGGATGAGCACTGGGTGTTATATGGAAACCAACTTGACAATAAACTATTTAAGAAAAGAAGAACTTATTAACACTACTAACAAGTGTACAAAAAAAAAAAAGAATGGAGAAGGTGCAAATATTCTCTCCCATTCCATGAGTTGCCTTTTCATTTTGTTCGCTGTTTCTTTTGATGTGCATAAGCTTTTTAGTTTGATGTAGTCCCACTTGTTAATTTTTGCTTTTGCTGCTCGTGCTTTTGGTGTCATATCCAAAAAAATCATTGCCAAGGCTAATGCCAAGGAGCTGTCTAAGTGTTATTTGGTATCAGGTCTTCTGTTTAAGTCTTTAATCCACTTCAAGTTAATTTTTGTGAGTGGTGTAAGATCTTAAATGTTCTCACCACAAAAAAGAAACAGTNCTGTGAATTGGTATAGTCAGTGTGGAAAACAGTATGGGGGTTCCTCAAAAAAAAATTAAAAAAATAGAAATACAATATTTCCACTAGTGGGTATTTACCCAAAGAAAATGAAAACACTAATTGAAAAGATATGTGCACTCCTATGTTTATTGTAGCATTACTCACGACAGCCAAGGTATAAAAGCAACCCAAGGGTCCATTGATAGATGAATGGATAAGGAATATGTGGTGTATACGCAACAGAATATCACTTAACCATAAAAAGATGAGATTGTGCCATTTGCAACAACATGGATGGACCTAGAGGGTATTATGCTAGGGCAATAAATCATACTGAGAAAGACAAATACCATATAATTTCACAAATGTAGAATCTAAAAAAAAATGAAAAAACAAACAGAAAGCAGAATCAGACCTATGAAATATAGAGAACAAACTGATGGTTTCCAGAAGGGAGGGAGTGCGGGGATGGGCAAAAAAGGTGAAGGGGAGATGGAGATAAGGCATCATTATGTTATACTTCTGAAACTAATGTAACGTTGTGGACCAACTATACTCAAATTAAAAAAAAAAATTAGAAAGAAGTGGTAATTATATGACATGATGGAGATGTTAGCTAACACTACAGTGGTAATCATTTTGCATTATGTAGGTGTTTCAAATCAATAGAT
>NW_027528635.1:937736-941371 GCF_008692635.1 Crocuta crocuta | reverse complement strand
AAGAGAATAGGTGTTCAGAAAAATACTTGTTGAATGAACAGATGAGAAAAAAAGAATGGATAAGGTACAAAATAATAACTGAGGAAGGGAAGTGTAAGCATAAAAGGACCAGAAAAAAGGCAGTAGGATTTTTAGGCAGAGGGAAGGCCCACTTGGGGGTCCTGGCTGGGAGATCAATCTGTGCAGTTGTGGTTTCTCTTCAGTTACATTTAGCTGCTTGTGGGAAGGTGGGAAAACGAATTTAGTGATGATTGCCAGGAGTGATCACAAGTCTTGGAATGAATTCTACTACTATCAAAAAGCAACATTTTGTCAATTATAAGTAATGAAAAACTCTTGGTGTTGCTGACATGAGAGGAGATATTTGAAAAACGACTTGAGGATTGTTTTAAAAAGAAAAAAATAACCTTAATGACCCAACTCAGAGCTAANTCCAATGCCCATTCAGAACCCAGACCTCACTGCTGGGGATTAATGAAGCAAAGCCTGTAAAGGACTTGATGGTAATTCTGACTTTTGCCCTAATAACTGCTGATCTTGAAATTCTGTCACTTTCTGTTTTGACACCATTTTCAGGATATAGGAACTATTCTATAAGAAGTTTCAGGCAAGAAGCAGCTTACAGCTTTTAGCATCTCAAGACTGTCAAGTTGAAAGGTCCGAAACTAGAGTTCACAGATGTTCTGGGTATCTTTCCAGGTGTGGACTGCACACTACTCCCTTCCCTGTGCGCTGACCAGTGCCAACCTTTAAGGATTTGGGGCAATAGTAGGTAACAGACCCTATAGAATTCACTTCAAAGCTGATCTCAGCAACAAAAAGGCTGACTGTTCCCTCATCCATACTGACAGGCAACTGGAGCAATCGTCATTGAGGAAATTTGGGACATACGGAACTCCCATGGGGATGGCCACTGTCTTAGAGAAGGTCCCGAGGAAGCTTGGGTTACCTCCTAAGGTGGTATCTGTAGTGGATGACAATTATGTAGCTTTGGACAAATTGTTACTAAAACCATCTCAGAGTTTCAAGACTACAAGGCACAGACCCCGAATTAGGGGAGAGAGTGAAGATAAAAAGCCAACAAGGCCTTTGGGTCGTAAGGATCAGAGCTGTCATAGACTAGAATTAATAGTGCTGAAATGCCCAGTCTCAAAGCATGGAAATAGCTAGATTTGCTCTAAGGACTCTGCTCCTTGGTTCTGAATAACCTGTATGAAATTTGGGCAATTTAGGCACATTTAAAGACCTTAGAATTGATACGGGTCCTGATGATACCTGAAGGTTTCAAATCCATCTAGAAAACATATTGCTCCTGCAGAAAACACACTGTTGCTGCACAAAACAGCTTACCTGAAAAAAAATCAAAAGAACTAGGCTTCAGAGTTTCTGTGAACTTGGAACCAGAAAATCAGAATGTTTGGAAGAGCATAACTTCTCAGGAATCAGAGGACATACACAGTGGCATAGGTGAGAGACAGATGTCTTCTACTTTAAAAGTTTCTGAAATAAATCTACCCAAATGTATAAAAAGATTTTGAGAAGTGGCTACTTACTATATGAAATGGTCCAGTGAGCTGTTATTCAAAAGCTTACATCTGACCCCTAGGAATTCTAAATAAAGCTGCAGTCTGACAGAGTCAAGTGAACTTTATTAAGCATATTGTAGACACGGTTGCCTAAGCAATGCGGAAACCATTGTATCATTTCTGCTGAATGCTAATAATGCACCTTAGGTGATGCAGCCTGAGGGATTTGTCCTTGGTGGGTTTTTCAAATCTTCAATGGACTCCCCAATGCCAACTGGTCTCTCTTTGAAGCAAGTGACAGGGAATGGGCTAGGGATGTCTTAGAACTCAGAATGCAATGATACTTGCTAAAAACAAAACAAAACAAAACAAAACAAACAAACAAAAAACCCCAACCAAAACCCCCACAAACCCCAAGCCCTCAAACAAACAAAACACAAGATGCAGAGGGAGAGACTCACACAGAATTGTGTTCATTCATTCATGCTTCCAGCAGGCATGGTTTTAGGAATCACTGATTGCCAACTGCTAAGCTAGCAGCTGATGAAAAAGCCATCACCCTTTTCTTCAACAAGAAAGAAGGCAGATCTCCAAAATTACTTCTCAGCTCCCATTATTTACCTTTGCTTTTCTTTTTATTACCAACAAATGCTGAAAACCAATAAGCTTTTTCTAGCACTATGTGATGCAATGGTCAGCAGTTAAATAGATAGACTTTTTTTTCTGCCTAACACTGTAATTTTTTTCCTAATCATAATAGCACTCAGATCAATGGAAGGAAAGCAATAGTCAGTAATGGCTCAGTGCTGCTCTCAATACTCTAACAAAGGCATGGCTAAAGAAAATATCAAAATAATGGAGTCTTGTGTTCATTGCACTTACAGCTTTAATGGCCCATCTTAAAATTAAGGCTTGGAGAGAACAGTCTTAGCACTTAAACGTTGAAGAGTAGACTAATCAGACCCACATTCTATTTCCTAAGTTCAACAGAAAACAAGAGTAAATTGTATACCAAAAAGCATTTCACCTCAAGAAATGGAGGAAATGTTGATTGACTTCTTATCTCGGAACATCCAGTCAGTTTAAATTTTATGTCAAACTACAAATTGTCATTGATGCCTATCATCAACATAGAGCTTTTCTACCCAAAAGCCACTTTCCCTGGTGTGAATCCATCTCTTGCCTCTCAGCAAAACTTCAAATGTGTTTTCAAATGTGCACTATTCAAGGCCTCTCAATGAACACCAAGAAAACCCCAAAAGAATTTCATTTCTAAGTGTAGCTAATGTAGGGATGAATCAGATTTCCAAGTGAATCTCTGAAACATTCACATGAAAAGTGACCAGTCTGCAGAATGAGACCATAGACCGGTACGTAATGAAAAGCGCAGTGCTGTACTTGCAAAATGGGGCGGGGGCTAAAATTATTAGCTATATCAGTGAGTCGATCCAGCTATAATTTTCTTATCCTGAGTTGTAAGGAAAGGAAAGGACAGGACAGGACAGGACAGGACAGGACAGGAAAGGAAAGGAAAGGAAAGGAGAAAGAAAGGGGGAAAGGAAAGGGGGAAAGGAAAGGGGAAGAGAAAGGGGAAAGGAAAGGAAAGGGGAAAGGAAAGGAGAGGAAAGAAAGAGAAAAAAATGAATGAACCTTCTTGGAATCTATTGCTGTCTCATCTAATCTACATTGAGTATTTCAATAAATGTGTTTAGAAATGGCTTAGAGGCTTTAGAGGAGAGTGCTTTGCACTAGGAATCAGGTCTGGGTTCTAATCTTTGCTAAGTTTGGGAAGCCGCATACCCATCTATTTCTTTCTACGTTGTTCTTTTAAACTAGCTCACTTCAAGCAGCATTCACCATAGACCAAGAGATGTGATCCATGGTCTATGAAAAAACAGCCCCTCCTTACTCCCACCTGCTCCCAACCTGCTCCCATTCTGATCTTGACCCACTTAGGTCTGGAAACAAGGCATGAGTTATCTTTAATAATACTGATTCCTCTAAATTTGCTGTTTGTAACTGGGTCACTTTGTGTATTGTGAACTTTCCCTCAAGGACCTTTCTTAGACTATCCTTACTATTTGTTTTTGAAGTAGACAACCTGGGAGA
>NW_027528635.1:937185-937484 GCF_008692635.1 Crocuta crocuta | reverse complement strand
TTTCTCCCTGCCTAATCCCCTGGGTTGAGTGGGGGACACAAAGGAACTCCATTTTCTCTCTGTAAAATAAGGGGATGGTCCAGATAAGTGCTGTGGTGGCTTCCTACCCTTCTGCTACAGATAAATCATTTTTAAGTTATATGACTAACTAAACAGTAGTGTCACAGGAACATGTAATCTTTCTCAATTGTTCATATTTTAATTCCACATATTTTGCTTATGAATAACACTTAGTGGAAAATATAGGATTTATTCATTATGCTCAAGAAAGTAAAACCTTTTGCTTACCCAATTAGGTG
>NW_027528635.1:928579-937084 GCF_008692635.1 Crocuta crocuta | reverse complement strand
CCCAATTAGGTGGGGTGAAATAAAATCCAGTAACTTAATTATGTCATGGAAACTACTTACTTATTAATACTCAGAAAGACATATTTAGGGGAAGGATTTTATACCCCTTCTTCCCAGCCGAGCAAACTGCCTTGGGGAGAGAAGTACCGCACTTATACTTTCCATTTGTTCCTTTTCCTCCACCCCTTTCATAGCTTCTCCCGTGGAGATAATGTGATTTTTATCAGTCAGTTTGATTCCTCTATTATGATAGCTTTTACTATTGGACACACTTACTCGGTCTTTAAGGTTTGGTCTCAACTGGCTTTCCTCTTTCACTTGCTACCATATTTTATGTGAAGACGTTTTCAATTTCTTTTTTTTATTTTTATTTTTTAAAAACATTTTATTTATTTTTGAGAGAGAGATACAGTTTGAGCAGGGGAGGATCAGAGAGGGAGGGAGACACAGAATCTGGAACAGGCTCCAGGCTCTGAGCTAGCTGTCAACAGAGCCCAATGTGGTGCTTGAACCCAACAACCGTGAGATCATGGCCTGAGCCAAAGTCGGACGCTTAACCGACTGAGCCACCCAGGTGCCCCAAACATTTTCAATTTCAACAAGAGAAGATCCTTAAAGGCTGCTAAGACCTGAAGGAAACTACGTTGGTGGCTTGGGTCACTGAGTAGGTATTGATTAAGCCCCTATGAGAAGCTATGAAGTTATAGAAGCACAGGTGTGCAAACATGTAAATGTAAGTAGGACCCCAGCATTGAAAAGATTAGGTTTGAGACCAAACCTGAGTTGTCTTCAATAGCTAGTGTGTTTCCTTCCCCAACTAGTGAAGAATCATCTTCCCAGCATTCCAACATCAGTAGACTAAGTCAAGTTCATGTGCTAATGTGTTATCCTTTGCGGGAAAAGTAGCTTGGATGAGAGGGCCTCTTAGCCTGGTCAGATAGCTACATGTTGGTTCCTTAAGGCTAAATATTCAAGTCATAAAGTGGCCCAATGCATTAGCAATATTACTTCATAACATCTAAGTTTCTTTCCTCAAATTCTCTTTGCAATAAGTGTTGTAGCAGTGGCTTCACTCAGTTAATACTCACCTAACCCAAACCAACTGCCTACCTTGAATTCCCAGCACATGGTACCAACTCCTGTTGGTTCCAGTATCTACATCATTGCCTTGATTCCTTCCTGCCTTTTGTGATGTAGCTGAGTAGAGCTAGAAACCAAACAGAAATGAAACGTGAGTGTCTACCCACAAAAGTGGTGCTAGGCACATTTTCTTTTCACTTATACAGCAACATCAATCCTTCTCTACTGTTTGCCCTGGGAAAATTTCATGCCAAGGACGGATAGCGTCATTGCTGTGACAATGCCCATTGCATTTGTGTAGCACTTTACTATTACAAAAATATTTCATATCTATATTTTATTTAATCTTGTAGGTACATGGATAAGTTCAGTCTCCTAGGTAACTTATTCTGCTCTACTTAAGACATTAACAAATGCATATTTCAATATAACGTTCATTATTACTAATGTCCTGAATAAAGATAATTGGAATTGGTGTGGCCCAAGAGGGTTCGCCCAAGCCAATTTCTATTCAATTTAGTCAGTATTTATTCTCCCAATTCTCCACCAGTAGGCCAATAGAAGTTACAGGCAAGCCAAGCTCAGTACAATACGAGGGCAGACGTTCAGAGCAATATCACTGGTCAAAAGTGGTATAGTCTGCCTCAGGAAGCAGTGAGTTCCTTGTCACTAGAGGCATTCAACTCATGGCTGGTTGATCACTTGTAGAGAAATGGTAGAGGATATTCTTGCATTATATATTGACGTGGTTTAGATGACTCCTCTGGACTTTAAATCTTTAAGTCCATGAAACCAGTTTTTCTACTTATTTAGCCTGTGGCCTATTATTTATCACCTATGTGAATGGATTCTATCTAAAGGCCCACCATTTTATTTTATTTTATTTTTTAAGTTTTTAAAAAATTTTAATTCCAGTATAGTTAACACAGTGACAGCTTCAGATGTACCATACAGTAACTCAACAATCATGTGCATTATTCAGTTTTCATCATGATAAATGTACTCTTTAATCCCAATCACCTATTTCACCCATCCCCACACCTGAAAAGCCCACCATTTTATTTATTTATTTTTTAATGTTTTTAATTTATTTCTGAGAGAGAGAGAAAGAGTGTGAGCAGGGGAGGGTCAGAGAGAGAGGGAGACACAGAATCTGAAGCAGGCTCCAGGCTCTGAGGTAGCTGTCAGCACAGAGCCTGACGCGGGGCTCGAACCCACGAACCATGAGATCATGACCTGAGCCGAAGTCAGACGCTTAACTGACTGAGCCACCCAGGTGCCCCAAAAGCCCAGCATTTTAGAATTCAATCCAATCCTTTCTAATCCAGGCCCACCATTGTCTAGAATTTGGTTTCTAGACTAAACTGTCGGTTATCTGATCTTGTAAACATACAACCATTCAAGAACTACTTCCTGCATCTCGTATTGCAGCTTTGACAAATGTCATGTATCTGTGTATGGTTTCTGAATACACATGTTTCCTCTCATCTCAAAAACAAAGAGAAAGAAAGCTGTGTTAGTCCAGGCAAGACAAGCTTTACAAAAATGGCAATTTAACATTCTCACATTATTTACATTAAAAAATCTGTCTTTTCTATGCAGAAATGACTCCCAGCCCGTTTCTCCCACCAATTTCCACAGTGAGGACGAGGTAGTACTTGTCTGCCGGCTCAGCACCACAGCAAGCCCTGAGGTTAAGTTAACCTATTTTCCAAAGAGAGAAGATATTTTAAGGGATGCTATGCAAGAGCTCTAAATTCAGATTTAAGTGAACATTTACGGTCAATTCACACCAGCTAGACCTTTTCAACAACCCCCCATTCTTCACACTCAGCCCCACCATTCTTCACACTCAAGGGAATACCCCATAGCACGTTGCCGCTAGACTTGCCCTCAATCCTGCATCCAGCCCTTCTGACTACAGTAACAGCAGTATGGCTCAAAATCTTTCGTGCCTACCTGCTCCGTGATGAAATCATGCATCCTTATTATGCTCAACATGGAGACTACCTGCTTTATCACTGCTGCCCCCTCTATAATATCTTTCCAGTTTTCTATTGAAGGAGGCACAGAGGGCAAACCAGCAAGTCCACGAGATAAATCAGCAGTATGCAAACTTTGGTGTTCATTAAAATCACCTGGAGTGCTTGTTAAAACACACACGGTGGGGACCTCCCTCAAGGGTTTCTGATTCAGTAGGTCTGGAGGGGGGCCCAGTAATTTACATGACTAACAAGTTCTCAAGTGATGATGATGATGATGATGATGCTGGTCCGGGGATCACACTTGAAGATTCACCAGCATAAGGAGAAATCTAACGAGGTAAATGCCTGTCTTCCTCACTGCACACACCTCCAATCTCTGAGTGAATTCCTTGGAGCCCTTCACACATCTTCTCCAACAGGGTGAAACTCCAGAAGGCCACTGATGCAGGCTTTCCAGCATTTTGCATCTTTTTCTCTTTTATGCTTATATAAGCATAAAACACTGGAAGTTACAGAACCTGTTCAGCTGTTTTTTAATAAGCTCTGCAAAGTGTGTGTATTACTTTCCCGGGGCTGCTGTAACAACATATCACCAACTTGGTGGCTTAAACAATAGAAATACATGGTCTTAGAGTCCTAGAGGCCAGAACTCCGAAATGAAGTTGTCCATAGAGTCTTGCTCTCTCTGAAACCTCTAGAGGAATGTTTTTCCCCCTCATCTAGTCTTTGGTGGTTTGCCAGCAAACTTTTGCATTTTTTGTCCTGCAGTTGCCTTCATCATCATGATGTTCTCCTTGTGTGTCTCTGTGTCTTCACATGGCCATCTTCATTTTATTCTTTCCAGAGTGCTTGAGGTATAATTAACAAATGAAAATTATATATATTTAAAGTATACAATGTGATGACTTGACACACCTATACATTGTGAAATGATTAACACTATCAAGCTAATTAACACATTTATGACCTCGCATAGTTACCATTTCTTTTGGTGGTGAGAATATTTAAGATCTAGTCTCTTAGCAAATCTCAAGTATACAATACAATATTAACTATAGTCACTGTGCTTTATATTAGANTATTTTTTACAGGCTGAACTTTTTTAGATTCCACATATAAGTGATATCAAAAAGTATTTGTCTTTCTGTGTCTAGAATATTTCACTCAGCACAATATCTCCCCCAGGTTCATCCATGTTGTGACAAATGGCAGGATTTCTTTTTTTGTTATGACTGGATAACATTCCATTATATGTATATAATTCATTTCCTTTACTTCTTCATTCATCACATATGTTAATTTAGGATGTTTCCATATTTTGATTATTGTAAATAATGCTGCATGAACATGGGAGTGCAGACATCTTTTTGATACACTGATTTCATTTCTTTTAGATATATACTCAGAAGTAGGATTGCTGAATTATACATTTCTATTTTTAATTTTTTTAGGAACCTTCATACTGTTTTCCATAATGGCTGTACCCATTTATATCTTCTTATATAATGTGCAAGGGTCCCCTTTTCTTAATACCTAGCCAACACTTGTTATTTCTTGTCTTTTCAAGAATACCAATCCTAATTAAGTGTGAAATAATATCTCATTGTGTTTCTTATTTGCATTTCCCTAATCATTACTGATGTTGAGGACATTTTTATATTATTGTTGGCCATGTAGGTGTTTTCTTTGAAGAAATGTTTTAGGTCCTTGGCCCATTTTTAAATCAAATTATCTGATTTTTTTTTTTGCTATTGGGTTGTATGTGTTCCATATATATGTTAGATATTAATCCTTTTCAAAAATAAAAAATATGGTTTTCTGGGGCACCCATCTGGCTGGCTTATTGGAAGAACATGTGGTTCTTGATCTCAGGAGTCATGAGGTTGAGCCCCACGTTGGGTGTAGAGATTACTAAAAAAGTAAACTTAAAAAAATATATGGTTTTCCCATTCTGTAGGTTGCCTTTTCATTCTGTTGATGGTTCCCTTTGCTGGGCAGAAGTTTTTTAGTTTGATATAGCCCCACTTGTCTGTTTTTGCTTTTGTTGCCTTTGCTTTTGGCGTCAAGTTAAAAAAACAAACTGTTGCCAAGGACAAAGTTTTCCCATTTTCCTCTAAGAATTTCACGGTTTTAGGTCTTAACACTTAAGTCTTTATTTCATTTGAAATAAATTTTGTATTTGGTATATAATAAGGGTCCAATTTTATTCTTATACATGTGGAGATCCAGTTTTCCCAGCACCAGATATTGAAGAGACCATTGTATATTCTTGGCATCCTTGTCGAAGGGGTTGACCATATATACATGGGTTTATTTGTGGGTTCTCTGTTCTGTTCCATTTGTCTATGTATCTGTTTTTATGGCAATATCATACTGTTTTGATTATCAGAGCTTTGTAAAATAATTTGAATTCAGGAAGTGTGATGTCTCCAGCTTTGTTCTTCTTTATCAAGATTTCTTTGGCTATTCAGGGTCTTTTCTTAAATGTTTGGGGTTATTTATTCTATATCTATAATATCACCCATCAATTCTCATCCTGTGCAAGGCTTCTCTCAGACCCTGGTTGATAGGGGCTGGAGCCAAGATACAGGGCCATTTCAAGATCTGTAGTTGGACTGGGGTTGGTGGGCCTGACCTTGGGGACAAGCATGTGTGTGTCTACCTGCAAATCCTTGGGTGGGTAAGACTGCTTCAGACCATGGCTAAGGAGATGGAACAGAGTTTCAGAGCCATTTTAGGTCCACAGCTGGGATCAAGTTTGGCAGGCTGGATATCTGCAGCACAGATGGACCTGGCTCCTCCCAGGTCCCTTGGGAAATGTTGCTGGTGGCAGGACCAAGGCCAAGGGCCTATAGCTGAGTCCACAAGGGGACAGGGCTTTTTCAGGGTTTGTAGGCAAAACCGTGGTCAATGAGCCTACTGCCTGGGCATGGGCCTGCCTTCTCAAAACAGCCCTCCTTGAACTTGGGTTTCACCAGAGTTCTGAAACTTCCTACTTGCATCCCAGCATCCCACTAATGGATGTTTATCTGTGGATGACTGTCAAATTATCATTGCTCTGGGAGAATATGAGAGGGGGACCTTCTTATTCTGCCATCTTACCGATGTCCTCTTCGTGGCCATCTTCTTATAAGGATGCCATTCATAATGAATTAGTGGTCCACCCTACTCCAACATGACCACATCGCAAATAATTTAATCTGTAACAACCCTATGCCAAATATCACATTCTGAGGTTCTGTGGGTAAGGACTTCAACATATCATTTTGTGGGTGACACAATTCATAACAGAAAATGCTACAGAAGGTGTTATTAAATGAACAAGGTATTTCAGAATTAAGGAGATATGCCAGAAGTCAAGTCAGCCATTGGTTGGGTGTATCCATGATTAGAACTCAGTTATGGATGAAACATTTACTTCAGAGGTTTTACTGAAATAGGAAAAAGAGAAATTAAAAAGGAAAATGGAATAAAGAAAGTGATTTGCCAAAGTATCAAATGTATTTTTCAGTATTTTAAATAGGCAGGCATCTAGATTTTAAGTCTCTTAGTATTTCTGAGAAGCAGCTGACATGACAAATAAGACATTCACAGATTTTAAAAGAGCTTTTGTTCATTTCTTGGAAATATATTAATAATGCAAGATATGAATATTTTTTCAAAAAACTACAAAATACAAGCAAGTGTAAAGAAATAAATAAAATCACCCATCTACTCATTACCAGGCATTGATTGTTATACAAAAATTTTACATAGTTAGCTTTACACACATACCAGGCTTCCCAAACTTATGGACGAAAAAAATCCTCTGGAGAGTGTGAAGTTATTTTAATCACATATAAATTTCTAAAATCATTAACACTTATTTGTGAATTTAATAAAATTCTCATAGATACGTACTACTCTTTCAAGTAATTGTATATACCTTAGTAATAAATGAATACATATTAATATAAACTATTATTAGAATAGGAATAGCTTTTACATCTTGCATTTTGTTTTCTAATCAACACTTACCAAGTTACAAATGTGACTATTAACACATAGTCTGATTTTTTTATGTTATAAAGAGAACACACAAGAGATTCCCTACAAACCCTGCTTGAAGGAGATTATTTTTTGTCATTTAACATTATGTTGTGAGAAAACGTAGACTGACTACAAACACCATTTAATTCTAGGCAGCATAAATTAAATGAAATAATAATAGGTCTTCTGTTGACAATAAACATATGTCAACTCTATTGTTTGTAAACTGGTAGATTTTGTTCTTCACTATTTAAATAATGGTGTTGTATCTATAAAGTTTATGACAGAACGCAACAGATATGCCCCTTAGTTTTTTTAGTTAAAGCATAGTTGACACACAACATTACACTAGTTTCAGGTGAACAACACAGTGACTCAACACGTCTGTAAGTTATGCGATGCTCACCACAAGTATAGCTACCATATGTCTCCATACAACGTGATGACAGTATCACTGACCATATTTCTTACTTCCATCCCAGCGACTATTCATTCCACAACTAGAAGCTGGCATCACTCACTCCCCTTCATGCATTTTGCCCATCCCCTCACTCCCTCCTCTCTGGCAACAGTGAGTCTATTCTCCACATTAATGGGTTTGTTTCTGTTTTCTTGTTTATTCATCTACTTTGTTTTTTAGATTCCAGGTAGAAGTGAAATAATATGGTGTTTGTCTTTCTTTGACTTCATTCACTTAGCTTAACACCCTCTATGTCCCTCCACGTTGCTCCAGATGGCAAGATCTCATTCCATTTTATGACTAAGACTCTACTGTGTATATTACAGCACATCTTCTTTCTCTATTCATCTATTGATGGACACTGTGTTGCTTCCTTATTTGGGCTATTGTAAATAATGCTGTGGAGCACCTGGGTGGCTCAGTCGGTTAAGCCATCAACTTTGGCTCGGGTTATGATCTCGCGGTTTGTGAGTTCAAACCCCACGTATGGCTCCGTGTGACAGCTCAGAGCCTGGAGCCTGTCTCCGATTCGGTCTCCCTTTCTCTCTGTCCCCCCACCCCACCCCACTCACACTCTGTCTCTCAAAAAATAAACGTTAAAAAAATAAAAAATAATGCTATAATCAATGTAGGGGTGCATATATCTTTTCAAATTAGTGTTGTTGTTTTCTTTGGGTCAGTACCCAGTAGTGTGATTACGGTATCATGTGGTATTTCTATGTTTAATTTTTTGTAGAAACTTCTATACTGTATTCCAGTGGCTGCACCAGTTTAAATTCCTACCAACAGTGCATAAAGTTTCCTTTTTCTCCACATTCTTGCTAACACTTGTCATTTATTTATTTTTTTTTATTCTAGTCATTCTGGGTATGTCCCTTAAATGCTAAAGGGAACATTATTTTTTTTTCATATTTGATCTCATTCATAAATGACTGTCAAGAGGAGCTTGAA
>NW_027528635.1:926120-928571 GCF_008692635.1 Crocuta crocuta | reverse complement strand
CCACACTATAACTGGCTTTATTTGACTATAAAAGAAATATCAATATGCTAAGGTAGGCAAAGCACTTGGTTAGAAATCAGGAGATATGGAATCTAGCCTTGGCTCTGCTACTATCTTCATCTGTAATATAAAAGGATTACTCCATTGGGTCTCTATTGATACCTTACTACTCTCAGATTATAAATTAATATTTAGCATTTTGTTAACTCAGCTGGTTATAGTGTTAGTAAAGGAAGGTAGACTTATGGGTTCGTTTGTTTTTTAAATTAACTTTTATTTTTGAAAAATCTTAAATTTATGGAAAAGTTGCAGAGTACAGAAAGTTCTTATATACCATACAGTTTCTCTAAGTGTCAACATCTTATATAACCTTGGTTCATTTGGGTAGACTTACAGGTTTAAACCATTAATTGACCGCCAAATCATTTAATTCATTTGTCAAATATTTACATGGTGTCTACTACGTGCTGGGCACTCTTTTAAGCACTATGTACCAGGAGCTTTTCTAGGCGGAGAAGGGGAGAGGAGGGAATGAATTTCATGCTGCCAAGTTTATATTATAGTGAGATAAAACATACAACATGAGATAAATAAGTAAACAGTACATAGATGAAAGTATGTGCAAAAGAGAAACATAAAGGAAGGAAGAAGGAAAGGGGTTGCCAAGAGGCCTGGGGATTGCAATTTTAGATAGTGGCCAAGGGAGATTCCACTGTTAAGTTGACTTTTACTTAAGTAAGTAACAAAAGAAAATACGGACAGGCTTTGAAGATGTCTGTAAGAACAACATTCTAGGCAAAGGAAAGCAAAAATGTAGTCTTGGAGTAGGAATATGCCCGATGTGTCTGAGGAAGAGCAAGGAGGCCAGTGTAAACTAGAGTGTGATTAGATATCAATTCATAAGCCATTATAATGGCTAATGAGATGAGATGGAGACACTAAGAAAACTTTGGAATGAGTTTTTCAAACTTAGTAAACAGGACAAGCAGATTCATTGTATGGGGAAAAGAGAGAAATTAAGGATGACTGAGATTTTGAGTAGGAAAGAGGGCAGGAAGCAAGCCTTGCGTTTGGCCATGTTAAAACTGATTCTCTTATTAGATGGTTGGAATGAAAGCCAATTGTAGCAATTCAGGGCTAGACATATAATTGTCATTAGCATATAGATGGTATTTAAAGCCATCAGGGGCTGAGTAAGATTACCTAAGGAGAGCGTTTATGCAGAGGGAAGAGCGTTGCAACATCCAGAGCTTAAATAAAGAAAGAGGTAGCAAAGAATACCAGGAAGATACAAATAGGAGAGAGACCAGTGAAGTGCAGTGTCGCAGTAGCAATGTGAAGAAGTGTTCAAAGAAAGAGAGGGGCACCTGGGTGGCTCAGTCAGTTAAACATCTGACTCTTGATTTCCGCTCAGGTCATGATCTCCCAATTCATGGGATCTAGCCGTCAATCAGGCTATTCGCTGAGTGTGGAGCCTGCTTGGGATTCTCTCTCTCCTGTTCTCTCTCCCCCTCCCACCCTCAAAATACATAAATAAATATTTTTTAAAAAGAAAAAGGAAAGGAAATCTTGTCATAGTGACAATATGACTCAACCTGGAGTATATTATGCTAAGGGAAATAATTCAGTCAAAGAAGGAAAAATACTTCATGATTCCACTTACATGAGAGATCTCAAATAGTCAAATTCATTGAAGCAAATAAGAGAATGGTAATTCCAGGGGGCAGGGGAATAGGGAGTTGCTATTCAAGGAGTATAAAGTTTTAGTTCTATAAGATGAATAAAGAAGTAATAATCCATTAAAAAATGGCATTGTAAAAACTAAAAAATAAACCTGCAAATGAAATAAAAAATAGGTGATCACCACTGAAGATATAATTTATGATAAGCTATCAAGGTTAATATCATTTCTAAACTGAGTACCAAAAAATGTGAAGAAAAATATGAGAATAATTAAGGGGCACAGAAAACAGACACAGAAATTCCAAGGTACTTGAAGAAAAATACTCAAACTATTCACAATATATTTCTAAGAAATCATAGGGATAACTATCGACATGTTAACAATGGTCACTTCTGAATGGCAAGAATAAAAGTGACACGTCCCTTTTTATAAAAAATGTAAGATACTCAAAATAGAGAATCGAGACTATGGAAGGGAGGAAATGATGAAAATAATAAAAAAAATAGATGGGAAAGATTATCAGGGACTAAGTGTCTGAAAACTGAAAACAATGAGTAAACATTTGAAAAGAATACCTATTTAATCAAGTAATATTTGAGTAAAGTTTAGGACTCCAAGAGATAAGGTTGAAGAGATAGAAAACAAGTTACCTACAAAAGGATTTCTGTCTGCTCCTTTATCATATTAAGCTATTTCCAGCTCCTCAGGTTTTTATCCTATTTCATTTGCTTGGAAATATCTAACTTTATTTCTCTATATTACTGGTT
>NW_027528635.1:919940-926112 GCF_008692635.1 Crocuta crocuta | reverse complement strand
CCCCACTAATTAAGTAGGTTTCCTTTTATTCTCTGTTATTAGCATCCTATTTATTTTTTACCAAATCTTATAAATATTGTAATTATTCCATCTTGTCTATTTATTTTTATGTGTCTTGCATTATCATGAAAACTCCATGAAGATAGTATATGATAATCATGTACCTACTGTTGTGTCTGGCACAGAGCAGCTGTTTTAATTTTTTTATTATTTTTTAATTCATTTTATTTTTACTGTATTTCAATTTTATTTGACATGGTAATTCTTTTTTTGAAAAAAATCCNTATCTCATATATATATTATATATATAAATAACTAATATCTCATATATATATTATACATATATAAATAACACCTCTTCTTTATCCAATCATCTATTGATGGACACTTGGGCTACTTCCATAATTTGGTCATTGTAAGTAATGCTGCAATTGTAAACAATACAAACATTAGAGGTGCACATACCTTTACAAAGTAGTGTTTTCATATTCTTTGGGAAAATACACAGTAGCAAAATTGTTGGATCATATAGTAATTCGATATTTAATTTTCTGAAGAACCTCCGTACTCTTTTCCACGGTGGCTGTCCTAGTTTGCATTCCCACCAACAGTGCACATGGCTTTGTTTTTTTCTCCACATCCTTGCCAACGCACTTGTTTTTTGTGTTTTTGATTTTAGCCATTTTGAAGGGTGTGCGGTGATATCTCACCATGGTTTTGATTTGGTTTCCCTAATGAGTGATGTTGAAACTCTTTTCATGTGTCTGTTGGTCACCTGGATTATCTTCTTTGGAGAAATGTCTCTTCATGTCTTCTGCCCATTTTTTAACTGGATTATTTGTTTTTTTGGGTGCAGAGTTGCATNAATGTTGCCAAGGCTAATGTCAAAGAAATTACTGCCTGTGCTCTCTTCTAGAATTTTTATGGTTTCAGGTCTCACATTTAGTTCTGTAATCCATGTTGTATTTATTTTTTGCATAGTGCGAGAAAGTGTTCCAGTTTCATTCTTTTGCATGTACCTGTCCAATCTTCACACCAATTGTTGAAGAGACTGTCTTTTTCCCATTACATATTCTTGCCTATTTCATTGAAGATTAACGGACTATATAATCATGGGTTTATTTCAAGGCTCTCTCTTCTGTTCTATTGATCTATTTTTCTGACAGTATCACACTGTTTTGATTACTACAACTTTGTAGTGTACCTTGAAATCCAGGATTGTGATACTTCCAGTTTTGTTCTTTTTTTTTTTTAATAGTTTATTGTCAAGTTGGTTTCCATATAACACCCAGTGCTCATCCCCACAAGTGCCCTCCTCCATGCCCATCATCCCCCTTTTTCAAGATATTTTTGGCTATCTCTGTTGGTATTTTGATAAGTATTGCATTAAATCTGCAGATTGCTTTGGGTATTATGGACATTTTAACTATGCTTGTTCTTCCAATCCATGAGCATGGAATATCTTTCCATATGTTTGTGTCATCATCAATTTTTTCATCAGTGTTTTATAGTTTTCAGAGTACAAGTATTTCACCTCTTTTGGTTAAGCTTATTTGCATGTATTCTCTTCTTTTTGAAGCAATTGTAAATGGGATTGTTTTCTTAATTTCTCTTTCTGAGACTTCATTATTAGTGTATAGAAATGCAACAAGTTTCTGTGTATTGATTTTGTATTCTGTGACCTTACTGAACTCATTTATCAGTTCTAGTAGATTTTTGGTAGGGTCTTGAGGGTTTTCTCTATATAGTATCATGTCATCTGCCAATAGGGAAAGTAATACTTTTTTCTTACCAATTTGAATGCCTTTTATTTATTAATTTTTCTTGCCTGATTGCTTTGGCTAGGACTTAGAGTATTATGTTGTTTTGTTCCTGGTCTTAGTGGGAAAACTCACTTTTTCACCAATGAGTATGATGTTAGCTATGGATTTTTCATATGTAGTCCTTATTATTTTGGGGTATGGACCCTCTAAACCTACTTTGTTGAGGGTTATCATGAATGTTGTACTGTGTTAAATGCTTTTTCTGCATCTACTGAAATAATCATATCATTTTTATCCTTTCTCTTGTTGATGTAATGTATCAGGTTGATTTGTAAATATTGTACCACTCTTGCATCCAAGGAATAAATCCCACTTGATCATGGTGAATGAATCTTTTAAGGCATTGTTGAATTCAGTTTGCTAATATTTTATTGAAGATTTTGGTGTCTAAGTTCATCAGAGATATTAGTTTAAGTTCATCAGAAATATTAGCCTGTCATTCTCTTTCTTGTAGCATCTTTACCTGATTTTGGTATCAGGGTATTACTGGTCTCATGGAATGAATTTCGAAGCTTTCCTTCCTCTTCTATTTTTTGGAATAGTTTGAGAACAGGTATTAACTCTTCTTTAAATGTTTGGTAGAATTCACCTGTGATGCCATGTGGTCCTGGACTTTTGTGTGTTGGAAATGTTTTTATTCCTGATTCAATTTTGGAAAGTTATATGTTTCTAGGAGTTTATCCATTTTTGCTAAGTTGTCCAATTTTTTGACAAAAAATTTTTCATAATATTCTAAGTATTTGTGTTTCTGTGGTGTTTATTATTTCTCCTCTTTATGATTTTCTTTGAGTCCCATTTTTCTTTCTTTTATTATTTATTTATTTATTTTTGCTGATTTGGGTTAAGAGATTATCAATGTTGATTTTTTTCAAAGAACGAACTCTTGGTTTCAATGATCTGTTCTATTGGGTTTTTTTGTTGTTGGTGTTGGTGGTTGCTTGTTTCTATTTTGTTTATTTCTTCTCTAATCTTTATTATTTCCTTCTTTCTACTGCTTTGGAGTTTTGCTTGTTCTTTCTTTCCTCTAGGTCCTTTAGGTATAACTATAGGCTGTTTATTTGAGGATTTTCTTGCTTTTTGAGATAGATAGACCTGTATTACTATAAACTTCCCCCTTAGAACTACATCCCAAAGATTTTGCTGCATCCCAAAGAGTTTAGACTACTGTGTTATCATTTTCATTTGTTGCCATGTATTTTTTTTTTTTTTTACTTTTTGATTTGTTGGTTGACCCATTCATTGTTTAGTAGCAGGTTGTTTAACCTCCATGTATTTCTGTTCCTTTCAGATTTTTTCTTGTGGTTGATTTCTAATTTTATAGCATTGTGATCAGAAAAGATGCAGTCTTTTTAAATTTGTTGAGACTTGTTTTGTGGCCTAATATATGTGATCTCTTCTGGAGAATGTTCCATGTGCACTTGAAACGAACGTGTATTCTGCTGTTTTAGGAGGGAATGTTTTGAATATAGTTGTTAGATCTATCTGGTCCAATGTGTCATTCAAAGACATTTTTCCCTTGTTTTTGATTGGATAACCTATTGCTGTAAGTAGGGTGTTAACATCCACTACTATTATTGTATTACTATCAATTACTTCCCTTATGTTTCATTTTAGCTGCTTTATGTATTTGGGGTGTTTCAGGTTGGGTGCATATTTACAATTGTTAGATCTTCTACTTGGATTGTTTCCTTTACGATTATGAAATATCTTTCTGTGTCTCCTGTTAGTCTTTGTTTTAAAGTCTGTTTTGTTCCAAGTATTGCAATCCCAGGTTGTTTTTTTCACTTCTATTTTCACGATACTTTTCTATACCTTCACTTCCAATCCAGAGCAAGTGTTTTAAGTGTGATTTGTGGAACAGATGAGAAAAGAGTCAGATGGACCTCAGACTTGCCTTTGGCTACCCTGAATACTACTTTCCATTGGAATGATGTCTTTTTCTCATTCATTCAACAAATATTTAATGAGGTCCTACTATATACCAAGTTCTGTGCTTGATGCTGGTAATACAGCATGTGTTGTCTTCTGCCTTGCAGCTCAGGTACTATACTTTACCATAAGCTATCCTTTATCTGTGTGAGCATAAGTGACACCTATTCTATCTGAACATCTTGGTTAATGTTTGCTTCCATGGGGACATTACATTCTTTATAGTTACAAGTGAATACATTCCCATTTGTTTAATTTTCTTTCCAATGTACCTGAGAATTGCTTAGATGGAAGTGTTTAAAAGAAACATGAGATCCTAAAGAAATTTGAGCCCATCTCACCTAAAAATATTAAAATTACATATAAACTAAGTTATCTAGTATCTGGGTAATCAGGAGTCTCATGTGGATAACTAAGGCCATTTGGAGAAAATGTCTCATTCTATGTAGTTCTGTATGTTTTCTACATCTTTAAATCAAAATCATTTCACAGTGCAGGCATCACAATGTAAAAGTAAATGCCCAGAGCATTTGCATTTTTAACATAGCTTTAGCCCTGAACTACTTGTGATTTACTCTTGATTCTATTTTCTTCTGAAATTTTTCCTATGTACAAATTCATTTGGCCTCCTTTGTGACCTCCTGTTAGATATATTCATCACTATTTTTCTGGACATAACCTTCCATTGCTTCTGTGACTTTTGGTTTCTCTGGGGACCATTATGCCTGATCTCCTTTGTACTGTCTACAAGCTTCTGTGTGTGTTTGATCTTTGTGTTTAGGTTTGCCCCAGCCATATGAGTATAAATCAGAAAGAGTGAAAGGTTATTGAATACTGGAAGGCACTTAAATATTGGAAAGCCTAGCATACTGGTGAGGGAGAAGTTTAGGGGTGAAGGTCAATTTAACTGACCAACAACCCTTTTTTTTTTAAGTTTATCTATTTTGGGAGACAGAGAACACACATGCACCTGGGAGAAGCAGAGAGAGGGGGTGAGAGAGACTCCCAAGCAGGCTCCACACCGCCAGAACAGAGGCCGATGCAGGGCTCGACCCCGCGAACTGTGAAATCATGACCTGAGCCTAGATCAAGAGCTGAGTGTTTAACAAAATGAGCCACCCAGGTCCCATGGCAACAGCCTTCTTGACCCACCCTGTAGGTGGCATCTACTTGAGTGTGTAACACCCACCNAAGATGTGCCCTTCTCTAGCTTGTCATTCTTGCTTCTCAGTATTGAACCGTGTGAGTCATCTTTGGCTTTTGTTCTCAATTTTCTTCATTTCACACTCCAATGATCAGCTGGTCCTGTCGGTTCTTTCTAGTCTGTGTCTAGGAACATGNCAAAATTCATAGAGCCTTCTTAATTTTTTCTTGTTCCAAATCTTCATTCAGTGTGGCCTTCAAGGATTTCTCAAAACTGACTTCATCTTACCTGTGTTTTATCCCAATATAACAAAATATTATAGGCTTCAAGAATCAGATAAGCAGAGTTAGAATAGTTTGCACCATTTATGAGCTTTGTAAATGTGGGAAACTTATTCAAACTGTGAAGGTCTTGGTCTCCTCATTTGAAAAATTAGGATAAAAATACTTTTATCACAGGACTACCAACAGGAATAAATTAGAGGATACAAAAAAGGAATCAGAACAGTTCATAGCATATGATAAATTCTCAGACGATGATGATGATGATACTACAATCTGGATCATTCTTGTTCATTACTTATTTGCTGGCTTGTTGTTTGATTTTTGCTTTTTAAATCGCCCATCCCCTTGGTATTAGTTTTTAAGGAAAAGGAAATTGGCTCATCTCACCTATATTCCTTTGCAGACTCAGGTGCCTTTGGCATTCCTAGAAGGTAGTTTTAAGCAGTGAATAGCTGTCTGTTGCTCTAGAGTTTGTCATTATAACATTTCTGAGTAATGAAATTGCTATATGAGACCATTTTGACAGCATTCCCTAACCTACCAGTTCGTAAAGGAAGCTATTTACTGCCTATAGAACACCCTAGTAATGATGATATTGATTGAATCATCGCATAAATTGAATCAATAAAATGATGAAACAGTACTGAAAGAAAAGGAGGTCCCTGCAGATCAGGGTTTAGATACTCACCAAACACGATTTGCTAACCTTTTTCCTTTAGACTATATATAGCCTGTGAGGAAACCCAGTCCCAGCACATTAAACTTTCTGGCTTAGTTTAATGGAAGTTGAAAATTCAACATTGTGTCCTGGAATGAGGACTGGACTTGAATCGGGGGGCCAGGGTTTTAGCCCTGGCTTTGCTATTAAATTGTCAGAATTAGTCGAGTCCCTTTCCCTTTCTGATTCTCATTTTGTTCAAGTGTAAAGGTTAGGACTGTCCTGGAAGGCCCAAAAGTGTTTTGCAAACTCTAATATTGATTTCTCCGAATTC
>NW_027528635.1:915390-919726 GCF_008692635.1 Crocuta crocuta | reverse complement strand
TTAATATTATCCACCTGAACAATTTAATATTTAAATATTAAATATTTAAATTCCATAGGAATTTAAAGTCCACACATGATTTTATTTGTTATTCATTCAAAAAGACGTGTTAACACATATATTTCTTCAGATATTGCATTGTATGCTGTGACAAGATGATCAACAAGACAAACACAGTTCCTCACTGAATTTACCATCTACTGGGAGAGACAAAAATCAAACAAAATATATAATTACAAACCCAAAAAGTGAAAGATGCAGGACCACTGATGCCAAACCCTTCCACATATATTTTCTCACTTGAGCTTCCTCAAACCCTTGTACGTTATGAATTATCATTCATGTTTACCGACGAAGAAGCACTATCTCCCTATATAGCTTGGGTCAGCTTTAGAATCTAGAAATAGTACCATATGAATGACTTTTAACTGGCCCAAGAGAATTAGGGAAGCTTCCAGAAAAAAGGAAAATATTTTGAAACACTGAAAAGCATATCTAAGGTGCGGAGTTTCTCACTGGGCCACTTGCCTTTTCTTCTGTATTTGAAACACTTCCACATCTCCATTCCTAGGCTGACAGCGCTCAGCCTATTGGGCTCTCTTATTTATTGAAATCCCACCCATCTTTCCAGACTCAAGTCAAATATCATGTACCTTAGGAGATATCCCTATAATCACAGCACGTTATTATTCCCTCTCCCCTTTCACAGAACGGATCTTAATTACAGCATTTATTGCATTCCGCCTGAAGTTATGTTGTTTATGCCTCACAGACTCTACTACTGATCAGTTCCTTGAGGGAAAAGACTATGCTTTATGTCTCCTTATATCCCACATTTTGTTTTGTAAATAGTAGATGGTCAGTAAAATATATGTTGATATAAGAATAAAGAATTGTTCCTAAATTCTCTAGATGCTCTCAGGCATTTTTATATTTTATGGAACCCTGCTTTCCATTCTCACCTATGTCACTATATCTATAGCTCCTTCCTTAATGAAAGAATGAAACAGATCAGAACAAAGTTTAGCTGGCAAAGTGGCCAGATAATATTACTTTGAGGTTTGAATACAGAGGAAAGGGCCTAGGCCAGGGAATAGGTGACACTGACATGCCAAAGGTCTATGCCTATATACAGTGTCAGGCAGAAAGCAGAGTCTCGGTCCTGAAAATTCTGGGGCCCTGCTACAAGAGAAAGATAACATGGAACTTGTTTATCATGTATCTGATCTGAAGACGGGAGAGACTACAGATAACACAGCAATAAAACACTGGGAATTATGACTCAGGTACTCAGCTACTCAGCCAAGATGCTGACATTTGTTAAAGAGGAAATAAATGGAACCAGAGCAGAGGATTGTTAATTACATAAAAGGTATTATTTTTTTTCTTAGCAGCCAAGATGTTACATTTAACCACGTGACCTTGCAAGAGAAAAACAAAAAACAGGTCACTTTTACTGAGTTCTTTTCCTGTTTTCTGAACCTACAGAGATAGAATTTTTGAGGGTGGAGTGTGGGGTGGCAGATGGTAAGGTGGAGCAGAGCAATATGGCCGTGAAAGGAAGCTGAAAAGCCAAATATCTTGTATTTCAAAGCCAGAAAGCTGACCATTCTTTCCTAACTGAAGGGAATCAGTCCCTAGGATATAAATTGGGTCAGCAGCCTAACTTCAACAAATGGGAATTAAGATTAACCCTATTGAATGATGTCTACATGTAAGCACATCCAGGGCTATGATATCATATCCCCTAAGACACATTCTGTATATACAGAAGGCACATTTACTGGAGCCTTATTAGAATTACAGACCAGTAGAGCAGATCTAGTAATAAGAGGAAATATTAACAGCATGATTTAATTAAAATATCTTTCTGAGTTTCTCACCAAATACATTGGTACAGAAGCTTCCCGATTAGCTTCCCAATGAGCTTCTTTTCTAGAGCAAAAGCACACGTTGTCTAGCTTTTTATTCAGGTCAATTGGACAATTAAAGGTGATTGCTTTATGTGCATTATAATTTCTATGAAAATAATAACACTTAATTTGAATTGTATCGAATCATAATTTGAGCCCCAAAGTAGGGCCTCATACTTCCTAGAGAAATCTCTAATGCCAAGTTTACANGATTTTCATTTATCACAGACACCATTTCAGAAAAGATTCAACTCCTTCAAATGTAGGAACTGATTTGGAAAATAGAAATACAATTCAATGAATTAGGGGCAGTCAGTCCTCTCTCTTCATTCAGTGTGAGACGGGAGCATTTGGGCTGGCCCTACTGCTCTCTGACTTTAGGCCTCAGAGCTCCTACACTGACTGACCCCACTGTCCGTCTTTGACCTCCAGCCCCATTTTCACTGTCTTAATTCTTCTAATGGGTTGAACTGTGCCCCCCAAATTCTAAGTCTTAATCCCCAGTACCTGTGAATGTGACCCTGTTTAGAAACAAAATGGGGTCTTTGCGGATATAATTAAGGTAAAATGAAGTCATTAGCATAGATCTGAATCGAATATAACAGTGTCCTTATAAAAAGGGAAAAGACAGAGACAGACATATACAGAGAGAAGATGATGTGAAGATACAGGGAGAAGAGACCCATCCAGAAGCCAAAGAGGGAGGCCTAGAACACACCTTTCTTCCAGCTCTCAGAAGGAAACAATCTTGCTCACACGTAAGTCTGGACTTCTAGACACCAGAGCCATGAAATAATCAATTTCTGTGCCTGAAGCCATCCAGTTTATAGTACTTTGTTATGGTAGCCCCAGGAAGCTAAGTATAATTCTGGTCACCATTTCCCTTAGGAAAAAAAAAAGAAAGACATGAAAAAGAGTGGACTCATAAGCATTTGATAACCAAAATTCTTTTAGATGAACCCTGAACTAGTTTGGATATGCCCTCATGACACTTGATTCTCTTGGAATATATACCCATATCTAAATATGTAAACTCATACATATACATATATATATATATATACACACATTTATAAATTTAAATACAGTATGTATAACCTAATGCCATATGCTGTATGTGCACGGTTTCTTTCACTTTTGACTTGGGGCACATATTACATTATTGCATTTTATACAATAAATATTGATGCTCAGAAAATATCAGTAACGTGTCTAAGATTACACAGAAAACAGGTGGAGAGCTCTAACTTGAACTCCATCTGGTCTGACTCCACTGTCTGGGTCCTCAATCACCGAGTTACGTTAACTTGAAGAGGAAGGGGAAGAAGAAAGCCATTTCAGTTTCCACATATACAATGTGCCTACAGGATATAATTAAGTCTTGTCCAAGGAAAAATTTTGAAGAAAAACCAATTCAGCGTGGGTTGACCAGAGCACACGACAGGAATAGGGGTAATATTTAATGGGAATGGAAGTGGACTGGGCCCATACTGCAGAAGTCCTTACAGACAGTGTTAATCAACTTTGTTTTTGTCTTACTTCATCTTTTCTTAGTGAGGCATCAATAAGAACTTCATCATTTCCGATGCTTAGAGTATTATAAGCCACAAAACCCTAGCTCAGTCCCACAGTGGATATTCACCTGTCTTACATATTGTGTTGGGAAATGACACGAAACTGAAGAATCCAACAGCATTAAAAAGCTGTGCTCAGACAGGGAGTGAACCCGAAGTAGTTTCAGGGGAATTCTCGCCGTGTCTTTGAAACTAGACTCCCAGAATGCAACACAGCTCAAATCTATGCTCGCAAATCAAGAGCAATTTCGACTGCATGATAATCATTTGTGTGTTTTGGCTTTCCATGCCAGCTTTCTTCACATCTACTCGATTTTTTGTTAAAATACATTACAAGAAAGCCTGTCATATTTTACTATACAGTATATACCACACTTGAAAACGATTAGAACTGCTCTCAACAACAGCATGTCTTTTCATATCAAGGGTGAAGATTTAAACCTCAATATTAATCTCAGTTTTTGTGAATGAATGAGCTCCCAGTAGGGATACAGGGATGCCCTTACCAAGGTGTCTTTTTCTCTGATATATTTATAATACGATCACACATATTACATATGTATACAACTGTATCCATATCTCATCAAAATATCTGTCTCTCCAAATACATATTTGAAGTGTAGATTACTTATGCCATTTAAAAATGCGTTGCTATATATAATTTATTGCCATCTGTTCCTCTGATTTCTCTTTTATATTCTAAAAATTCTCAGCAAATCATGAAAATCTGCATGGATTCCTGAAGTCCTCTGTGTGGTAAATTATAGCATTTATAAGAGGATGACCGAAAACAGAGCACTAGCCTAGGAAGTAAAGCACTAGGAAATTCTTGATGACCCATGGATTACT
>NW_027528635.1:914759-915332 GCF_008692635.1 Crocuta crocuta | reverse complement strand
CCTAATTGGCTCTAGAGAAATGCTTTGGCCCCTCGGAGTCTCAGTTTTCTCATCCTTAAAATGAAAATAATGAACCTCACAGTCCTTTGAGTTAGGCAAATTTTATCAAAGGTGATGAGAAAGGTTTAAACTTTCAGAGTGCTAACTATTTGCAAATTAGCATTATTATTAACAGGCATACATGCCAATATAAATAATTAAGGGCAAGTTGAGAAAAATTGGAAAGAAAAGAGTTAAACTCTCTTCCAAAGGTTCTTTTATTTTTTTAAGACATTTTTATTTATTTTCGAGAGACAGAGTGAGAATGAGCACGAGCGGGGGAGGGGCAGAGAGAGAGGGAGACACAGAATCTGAAACAGGCTCCAGGCTCGGAGCTGTCAGCACAAAGCCTGACGCGGGGCCCGAACACACAGACTGTGAGATCACGAACTTGAGCCAAAGTTGCCTGCTCAACCAAGTGAGCCACCCAGGCTCCCCTTGATGATTTCTTATATATACTTTGAGGCATTTTCCAAGCTTATATAAGTGGAGTTTTTATGTAATAGCTTTTTATTCATTTTTTTTCCCTCAAAT
>NW_027528635.1:914113-914706 GCF_008692635.1 Crocuta crocuta | reverse complement strand
AAATACGATCATACCTGCAATACTTTCATGTTTTAAAACTTACTTTTATAGTCATCATTGCATTTGGGTATCTATTTTCTTAACTCTACTGTTTAAACTTTTCCATAATTTATAAACCAGGCACAAATACTTTCTAGTTTTTCTTCCTCTAATGCATGAGGTAGTGACTCCCTTTATGCATATTTGCAAGTGCACATTTTTTGGCTCACTGATACATGCCAAATGTTCAAAATAATCAATATTAGGCTTACACTTTCATCACAGAATAACATTCTGGGACATAAACATAAATATAAAATTTTGTCAGAGAGCAATTTTCATTGCAATTTTTTTGAAAATATTTCATTTTTTTAAGTACTGCCTACCCCCAATGTGAAGCTCAAACTCACAACCCCAAGATCAAAAGTTGCATGCTTCACTGACTCAGTCAGCCAGGCACCCCTAACCAAGGGTTCTTTGAAAAGTGAGCAATAGTCAGTGACTGTTTCTCAATACCTGTGAATACCTATGAATACAACTGCCGTTCAGTTTGCTGAGAATACACTACCGGTTCATACATTCAATACCTACTCTATAGCAGGTGTCAGCCGAGG
>NW_027528635.1:912984-914101 GCF_008692635.1 Crocuta crocuta | reverse complement strand
GATCGGGGGTGGGGGTGGGGGTGGGACAGAGGGCAAAAGACAATAAACAACCTAAATAACAGATAATAATAACCATATCTCATTTCATCTATGATGCCACTAATTATAAGACCCACCATTATTTTATACACCATTAAGAAACAAAAAATCACTGGTAAATAAATATGATAAGCCATTAGTTGCAAGATGTATTACAATTTCAGAGATAGCAAAATGTGCACGAGACACTGCATCTTGGGATTGATGAAGTGTAATGTAGTCAAAACTTAGTAGGTCATAAGTAATAGGAGAAGAGAGAGGAGGGAAGGGGAACGCGGAGTCTGGGGAATGTGTTCTCGCTGCAGTATCAAAGAGGCTGGTCAGTGGAGAAGTTGCCTCAGGCAAACTAATTACCACAAACCAGTGGCTTAAAGGGACGCAAATTCATTTTCTCAGAGTTCTGGAAGCCAGACGTCCAAACGTAAGGTGTCAGTGGGGCTACACTCCACCTGAAAGCTCCCGGGAAGACTATCTCCTGGCCTCCTCGCAGCTTCTGGTGGCTCTCAGCCATCCGTGCTATTCTTGGCCTTGTGGCAGCAGAGCTCTCATCTCTCTTGCCATCCTCATGTGACCTTCCCTGTGAGCATCTATGTGTCCTCTCCTCCTCCTAGAAGATGCCAGTCATGGGAGGCATGGCCTCATCTTAACTGATTACATTCAGCAAAGACACGATGTCCAGTTAAGGGCACGTTCTGTGCTTCTGGGTGGACATGAACTTGGAAGCGGGGAGTCAGGGATAATAGGACCAGAGTTCCATTTTAGAGATATCACTCTGGTGTGTGGATAGAGAAGAGATTGAATGTATTCTTTCTTTCTTCCTTCCTCCCTCCCTCCCTCCCTTCCTTTCTTTCTTCTTTCCTTCCTTCCTTCCTTCCTCTCTTTTTCTCTCTNGGGGGGGGAGAGAGAGAGAGAAAATCTTAAGCAGGCTCCACACTCAGTACAGAGCCCTATGTAGGTCTCGATCCCACAACCCTGGGATTATAACCTGAGCCGAAATCAAGAGCTGGCTGCTCAATCAACTGAGCCCCCCCAGGCACCCGGAGAATAGATTGAATGTTAAGGGAAGACAAGAAATACT
>NW_027528635.1:911590-912647 GCF_008692635.1 Crocuta crocuta | reverse complement strand
GAAATATTTGGACAGATGCTACATATTACTCATCTTCCCAAGGAACCAAAGTCTTACCTAGAGTCCTGCTACTTAAATTGCTACTAACTACAAGACATTTCTGGAAAATTGCATTTAAGATGTTGACCTTTTTTTTGGCATACAACAATGCTAAAATTTTGCCAATAACATTGTCTCTTGATCTGCTGTTTTATCTTAGCCTTTCTTCAAGCAACGGGTTAAGAGTCTGCTACCCCAAATCCTTTTCTATCCCCAAATAAACATTTAGTTTCTCTTCCCAACTGTACAGGCCCACTGCTGATAAGCACCAAAAGAAATAACATCTCATGCATTAATCAAATCATGCTCACATTTTTCCTTGCTATGATTTTCTCATCTGGATGGAGAACTCTGGGTCCAGTTTTTAACACTGCCAAGACCTCAGTAGCTCTCTTAACACGAGACAAATATTATGGCCTGGAATTATGTCACTGAATATTTTTTTTTATCTGAAGCCTTTGGCATTCTATACAAGTAATCATTTATATTTCAGTTGATAGCATTGCATAGTCTCAAAATAAAAATGTTTTACATTAGAACATTTCTATTATGTCGAGAAGCTTGTGATTCATAACTTTGGCATGTATTTATGACACTAAATTTTTATAAATACAAAATAAAAGGATAATAAAGATGATAACATAATTTCAAAAATCTTTGCTGAGCGCAAAGTATGTTCCTGATACTATGGTACATCATGGGAACACAGAACTTAACGTTGACATAGACACCACTTTTTTAATGTTCTATAAGAATGAACAATGCTTAGCTATAATAACTCTGGGAAGTGCTAAGCTGCTGAAGATATATATACATTTATCTCACTATGAGAAAAAAGATACAGTTGTGATGAATTCTGTTTGGGAATTTAAAGGTGTATCCATGTGAACTGGGTCTTGAAATATGAAGAGATTTCTTAGATAGCTGGTGAGTTTACCATAAACTTCACTGAATAGCTAGAGCTAGAAGTGAAGTGTAATGGATAAAACTTAAAGTCCATAAACCCAGGTCTACCAGA
>NW_027528635.1:907317-911524 GCF_008692635.1 Crocuta crocuta | reverse complement strand
GAGATAAAATATTTCCTTATTATTATTTTTTTAGAATTAATTTTTACTTCAAGCCTTTATTTGGCCTGTCAAACAGGTGGAAATTTCAATGGAAGTCACTTTTTTAAAAAAAATGTTTATTATTTTGAGAGAGAAACAATGCGAGCAGGGGAGGGGCAGAGAGAGAGGGAGACACAGAATCCGAAGTAGGCTCCAGGCTCTGAGCTGTCAGCAGAGAGCCCGATGCAGGGTTTGAAGTCAAACTGTGAGATCATGACCTGAGCCAAAGTCAGACACTTAACCGACTGAGCTACCCAGGTGCCCCCCAATGGAAGTCACTTTTGAGGCTCTTTCCCCAGGGCAGTACCAAACCATGGAGGGAATGATGCAGCAGTTCAGCACTGAGCAGGCTCCTCTGATCATGAGTCATTGATCAGGTAGCACACTGTCCAGTGCATATGTTTCCTATCATGCCATGGTTGAGGCAAAGGCATCAATAACTAAACATCAGAGCCTACAGCCAGTTCTTTTTCAAATCTTTTCTTTTTTACTTTTTTAAAAATTTTTTAAAATTAAAAAAAAATTTAATGTCTTATTTATTTCAGAGAGAGAGAGAGAGAGAGAGAGGCAGCATGAGCAGGGGAGGGTCAGAGAGAGAGAGAGATACAGAATCTGAAACAGGCTCCAGCACAGAGCCCGACGTGGGGCTTGAACCCAGAAACCTGAGATCATGACCTGAGCCGAAGTTGGATGCTCAACCGACTGAGCCACCCAGGCACCCCTCTTTTTCAAATCTTGCCTTCTCCCCAAGGCACGGCCAAGAAAGAGAGTCCTGAGCCTGTTATTCATGGGGTCCAAAGACCTTTTTCCTTTTCATTTCAGGGGAGTTTCTCTTTAGTCAGAGGGAAATGGCTTCCCCAGGTGCATTCTTTTTCTCTATTCTCCCTGTTAGACTCATGGCATATTCTCCTCAGTAGGTTTAATCTTCGGGGAAACAAAAGCCAAAGAGGAAATTTTCTTGACAGTAACATCTATTTTATGCTCAACGACATTGCTCCCTTGAGATGAGGGAGCAGAATTTGGTATCTCTTGAGGTAAAAACAAAGAAAAGAAAAGAAAGGGAGAAAACATCTAATTTTAATTTACCTTTAAAATTCCCACAAAACTAGAGTGTGACTTATTTTATAGACAAGAAAAAGCCAGTCACAGTATTTTGAACAAGTGAGTGACTTTATATGAGTGACTTTATAATACATTTCGTTAGGAAAGGTGATCTGACAATCGTATATAGACTGAATCACTGAGAGACTGGAGACAAAGGGCCAGTTAAAAAGGTGCCATGATATTAACAATTCTCAAGAGTCTATAAGTGAGAAGATGAATGAGTTGGGGACTGGTGGTCCTGACTGACGCTGGGAGATAAATACAGATATAAAACACAAAATCTGAGTTGACAGAAAGTATATCCTGATTCCAAAGAAAGATGGTGACTTGAACAGTGTTTAAGTCCCCTCTTCTGTATACTTTTTATCCCCCCCCAATGTTCAGTGTATACCTCTAATTTGATTAAACTAGTCAATTCACTTAAATATTTACTGAGCTCATACCATAGACTGCGCTTGACAAAATATTAATGTGGGAAAACACATCAGCGCTTGGGACTGGAAATGCACCCTTTACAAGCAATTTCTGCAAAGGGACTGCAGATGTCTCTCGACTGAGGAAGAACTAAAAGTCAAACTTTCTACCTCAGAAGGTGGTCTGTGTCACAAGGCAGTAGGTAGAGGAGACACTGGCAGAATCTACTACTACTAGCTAAGGTAGAGAGTTCAAGGATGGAGTAGGGTGGGCTGTGAGACAGAAGATGGGCAACTCCCTCTGAGATTCCGCTGCTGCTTTGGATCCTCAGAATGTGGAAGCCAACGGCACACATCACTCCAAATAGAAATCCAGCTGGCCAGAGGGGCTCTTCCTAAATTAGCTTCTATCTGAGAATTGAAGTCAAGATGAAATATCTTGGGGATGGATAACAGATATCCAGAATAGAAATGGCTCAAACTTTCTGAAGAAGTAGGATAAAGGCCTAATTATAAGNGTATCCTTAGGTTAGGCACTGGTTTTTTACATATAACATCCAAAGTATAAGCAATAGAAGAAAAATTAAATAGATCTGACTTCATTGAAGTTTTTAAAATACACACACACAAACACACACACACACACACACACCCCTCTGTGCTTCCAAGTAAAACATAAATGGGTGAGGGGTATTAACGAATCTACTTCTGAAATCATTGCTGCACTATATGCTAACTATCCTGGATGTAAATGAAAAAAAATAAATTAACAAAACCAAACAAACCTCCAAAAAATGAAAAAAAAAAAAACCAACAAAAAAAAGTAAAACATAAAGAAAGTAAGTACACAGCTCAAAGAATGGGAGAAAATGTTTTCAAATCACATTCTCTGATAAGACTCATGTTCAGAAAATATAAAGTATGCTTATAATTCAACAACAAAAAGAAAAAAATCCAATTTTTAAATGGGTAAACTATCTGTACAAACATTGCTTCAAAGAAGACATACTAATGGCTATTAAGGTGATGAAAAGAAGCTCAAAATCTTTAGCCATTAGTAGAAATAAAAATCAATACCACAATGAGATACTACTTCAAACCAAGTAGAGTGGTTAAAATAAAAGAGGTAGTAACAAGTGTTGGCTAGTGTGAAACTGAAATTCTCACATACTTTTGGTGGCTCCGTACAAAAGGTACATCTTCTTTGGACAAGTTTGGCAGTTCCTCAAAATGTGAAACAGAACTACTGAATGACCACTCAATTCTATTCCTAGATAAATACCCAAGAGAAATTAGAAATTTGTCCATACAGGGGGTATCTGAGGGGATTAGTAAGTTTAGTGTCCTGCTCTTAGTTTTGGCTCGGGTTATTATCTCACGGTTCTTGAGTTCGAGCCTGTGCCTCCGGCTGACAGTGTTGAACCTGCTTGGGATTCCCCCCAACCCCTGCTCTCTACCCCTCCCCTGCTTGCTTTCTCTGTCCTTCTCAAAATCAAAAAACTTAAAAAACATTGTCCTTATGGAAATGTGTCCACAAAGAGTCTTACCAGCATTCTTCATAATAGCCAAAAATGAAAACAACCAAAATGTCAGTCAGCTGATAATGGATACATAAAATGTTATATCCATACAACAGGCTGTTATTCAGCAATAAACGGAAGAAATGAAGTACTGGTGCATTCTCCAGAAGTGATAGACCTTGGGAGAAATTAATGCAAATGAAGCAAGTCAGTATTAAAAACATATATTATATTACTTCATTTGTATGAAAAGTCCAGATTAGACAACTGCATAGAAACAGCAGGTAGATTAGGAATTGCCAGGACCTGGGGAGAAGATAAAATATTAATGGTGGTGAGTGCTAATGACTATGTTTTTGTTGTTGTTGTTATTGGGGCAGTGATGAAATCTTCTAAAGTTGACTGTAATCATGTTGCACAAATCTGTGAACACATTAAATATCACTGACTTGCACATCTTCAATGAGTAAACTTTACAGCTATGAATTATATCATCAAAAGATTATCTCAAAAAGGAAAAAGGAGCCAACTCTTGTCACAACCGTGCAATACTATTCTGTGAGTTTCAGTCAATGCTAGAGATAAGCATTATGATTCTAGGAGGGAAGACACATGAATCAAATTAATAATTCTGCAGAGTAAAACTATAATTATACAAAAATCAAATAATGTTATTTAAACCATCTATTCCCACTAAAAATAGATAACAGACAAATAAATAAAATGGTACAAGACTTCTAATTTGGAATATGGCATGCCCTAGGAGAGGAAATCTTAACTTTGCTAAGATTCAAATTATTTCCGAAACTATGATTCAGTAACTAAAACCCTATCAAAATACTAATAATATTTATTTGGTTCTTAACAGAATCTTCTAAAGGTCATATGAGGTTAGAAGTAAATTTCAATATTTCTTCTTATGTATTTTGTATTAATTTCTAAAATAAACATTTTTGTGTGCTAGAGGAACTTTAAGTGTTAAAATATGTTAATATATGTTTAATTAGAATACCAGAGGGAGAAGGTGAAGAGAATCACACATAAGTATTATTTGAACTATTTGAAGGAGATCTTGTCTGTGGATTTTACAAAAGTCATGCAAGACATTAATCTACATATGCAAGTAATCCA
>NW_027528635.1:907067-907299 GCF_008692635.1 Crocuta crocuta | reverse complement strand
ACCTTTTGATAGAAAAATGGAAACCAGCCAATCTGCAATACTTTACTCAACAAAGACATCCTTCAACGAATAAAGATAAAATGAAAACTTTTTGTACAAAAGCTGACAGAATTCAACAGTAGATAGACATTATATATAATATATACAGACACATATATTGTATATACACATATAATATATGTAATTATTATATGTGTATATACCAACATAGAAAGGTTATTTTATACACTTA
>NW_027528635.1:903858-906963 GCF_008692635.1 Crocuta crocuta | reverse complement strand
ATAAAGGTTTTTAGGCAGAAGGGAAATGATTCCAGATATATAGATGGAGATAAAGGTGGGGATAAAGAATAATGACCATTCAAAATATATGAGTACATGTCCAGGGATGCTGTTTCTAAACTCATAATTCTTCATGTCATATTGAATGGTAAATAAATTTGGAGTGGGTAAAAGATTTTTAAGTGTTCTAATATTTCTAATACCCTCATCTTCTTCCAAAGTTCTGGAAATAGATAAGGAATCAATGAACATCAAACATTGATAAATCTAAGATGTATGTTGTAACTTGCCTGGTAATAAGGGTTTTGAACATATAGATAACTCCCAAACTGACAGACAAGAAAAAAAAAGTAAGTGATAATTTTCAAATACTTGATTCATCTAAAGGGAAGAGCAAGGCCAGTGGAAAAGAAAATTAGAGCAGGAAGGACAAATATAAATCATAGTACAAGATGGCAGATATATGCCCAAATATATCAGTAATTGCACTAAAAAATATGATTGAGACATTACAGTAATAAATACAGATTTTCAGTATTAGGTANTAAGCGAAAGTCGGACGCTTGACCGACTAAGCCACCCAGGCGCCCCGAAAATTAGTATTTTAAAAGTCACATTTAAATGATATTAAATATATCATATGCCTAGGTATAAATCTAAGTGCATGCAAGACCTCTATACAGAAATTACTAAACTATTTTTCTGAGCTATCAGTGAAGATTTCAATACACGAAGGGCATACTGGTTAGGGGGCTTCAGAGAAACTGAACCAATACGATATATAGATAGACACAAAAGGTGATTTATCACAGAAATTGGCTCAGGCAGTTCTGGAAGCTGAGAAGTCCCAAAGGAGGCTACTGACAAGCTGGAGAACCAGGAAAGCCGGTAGTATGATTTAGTCGGAACCAAATCTAAAGGGCTGACGACAGGACTGACGGTGGGAAAGGAAGGTGTACTGGGTTTAAGTCCCAGAATATGAAGGCCTGAGAACCAGGAGCCCCAAGGACTAAGGGCAGAGGAAGATGAAACTGCCAGATCAAGAAGAGACAGAGAATTCTATCAAATTGTCCTTCTATCTTTCTGTTCTCGGTGCCCTCAATGGATCGGATGCTACCCGTCCACGCTGGTAGGGGTGGATCTCCTTCTCGATTGACCGATTCAGACGCTAATCTCTTCCTGAACACCTTCACAAACACACCTAGAAAGAATGTTTTACCAACTATCTGGATGTCCCTCAGCCCAGCCAAGTTGACGCATAATATTAACCATCAGAGGGGTATACTATGTTTATGGACTAAAGCTCTCAATTATGTGAGAGTATCAGTTTTCTACAAGTTACTCTATAAAGATAACTCTAATAAAATTTTAATTTTGTTGAACTTGACAAGATGACTCTACAATGGAAATGGAAATGCAAAGGTCCAAGCATAACTAAGATGATCTTCAAGAACAAGGTAGGTAAACTTGTTTAACTAGATATCACAACTTAGTTATAAAATGACCATAATTAAGAGAGCAGGGTATTAGAATAAGGACAGATAAACGGATTTCTGAAATAAAAGAGTCCAGAAAAAGACCCATGTACTTTTGA
This sequence comes from Crocuta crocuta, assembly GCF_008692635.1. Lineage (NCBI taxonomy): Eukaryota > Metazoa > Chordata > Mammalia > Carnivora > Hyaenidae > Crocuta > Crocuta crocuta. The sequence continues at coordinate 905,369 of NW_027528635.1, read as the reverse complement.
ATGTTTAGTTTATGGTAAGTATGGCACTTCAAACAAGGGAGAAAAGGCCTGTATTTCAACTTAGAGCATATGAACAAAAAAGTGAAACTTGACTTTTACCTCACCCTGTATACGTACACAAAAATAAAATCCAGGTAGACTACAAATTTAAATTTATAAAAAATTTCTTTGAAAAAGTCACATAGAGAAATACAACAGAGATAGATATCACTGGGAAAGTTGAAAAGTTATGCCACAGGGTAGAAAATATTTTGGACACATATAATTGACAAAAGACTTTTATGCAGAATAGAATCTCCTCAAAATCAATGTGAAAATGACTGTCGGTACATTTCTAAAATGTGCAAGACACCTGAACAGGCACATCACAAAAGAGGATATAATAAATGGCCAATAATTATAAAATGTGCCAAGTCTATAAATAATCTAAATGCCTATCAACATCAGAATGAATGAATTGTGTGTGTGTTGGTATATTTTACAACAGAACAGTATACAGTGATATAAATGAACAAACACATATAGCAGCAGCAATGTAAATATTATATGAGTTAAAGAAGCCAAGCACAAAAGAAATCATAATGAACGATTCCATTTGTATAAAATACAAAATTAGTGAAACACAATTAGAGTGTTTAGGATTGCAAGTGCTGAAAGTATAAAGAAAAGCCAAGAGGTAGATAAACACTTATTTTAAGTTTATTTATTTTGGGGGGCAGAGAGAGAGAGAGAGAGAGAATCCCAAGAAGGCCCCATGCTCTCAATGCAGGAGCCCCCTGTGGGGCTGGGCTTAATCTCACGAACCAAAATGTAAGATCAGGACCTGAGCCAAAATCAAGAGTTGGATGCTTAAACGACTGAGCCTCCCAGACACCCCAGGGTTACGGGGTTTTCTACCTTTAGAAAAGAGATAGGAGGATTGTGACTGAGAAGAAGCATGTGGGAGCTTCTGGGTTCTTAGCAACGTTCTACTATTTACTCTTTGTGGTAGGCACACAGATAATCACTTTCATTAAGCTGTACAGTTTTCTTTCATGTACCCTTCAACTGGGTGTTTTATTTCCCTGTAAAAATGCTTTAAGAATTACATTTGATAGAACAAGCGATAGATGTGTAAGTATATCATCTAAATATATAAAGGTAACCTACAGAATAAGTAAATAATATAATCAATAACATTTAGGAAGAAGGAAGGCAGGTTAGACGTTAGCACAATTAAGCAAAGTATCTCATCTTTCAAGCAAGATAACAAATGCATAAAGTTCCTATATCAATAACCAGATATCTAATCCTACAGTTTAGAACATAGGTTGTAACCACCAAAAGTATGTGTGTGTGTTTCCATACATTTTAACTTTACCACAAAGGAAAGATCAAGGCAGAAGGATCTTTACTATTCATTTAGGACTATTATATACCATTTGGTGTAACTACTTCCATGCACTACTAAATAAGAGTGACAGTAGTAGAGTCCGTTTAAAATGACTAGAGGATCCTGGATAAGTTTTATG
>NW_027528635.1:899214-903806 GCF_008692635.1 Crocuta crocuta | reverse complement strand
GTAAACGGTATTTGATGATAGACTGATAGAAGTTTTTGACAAATAAATGAAGGAGGTAATGAATTAATCCTTGTTGCTAACCCTCAACTTGAGAAATAAGCTCTGTAACCTAAGAGGCACCAAGGTAAGTGACAGTCTCGTCATCTCAACATATGTTCTGGCAACAAGAGGTCCCACAACACATTCTTTGACCGTGGTTTCAAGAGGCACCTCACTGGAAGTATTTGTTTCCGCTCCCAGTCCTACATTTTTTACCCTGGTCTAGAAGCTTCATTGTTAGCCCCTGGTGGCTTTCCTCTGTTCTCGTTTTCACGGGCTCATTTCATTCCAACTTGACATCCCTGAGTTACAGCTATGAGCCTTGGGAGGTGCTAAAATGAACATAATATTTATTATCCCAACAGGGACACTTGTGAGGGGGAAAGGGGTTATTATTTATAACTACACTGGGGTGACAGGCAACATTATTGTTTATACCACGCCTGCCTACATCCTTGATCACTTGTTGCTAAAAACGAATTATGTTGATATTTTTAGTTTGCAATGCACACCCATGTTTGGTTAAAACACACTTCCCTTATGAATTTGTGGGCAGTATTCCATCGCCATTAACATAAATTCTAAGCTAGAAATTGTGAAGAGGGCTTCCTGGTTGTATCGCAAGATTCTATTTCATAGACAAAACTTAAGACTTTTTTTTTTTTTTTTCCCCCAACAAATCATGTTGAGAAGCAGGAGGTAGTTCAACAATTCACTGTGAAAACACAGTGAAGCAGGGGTCATCCACGAAAGCTGAATGATCTTGCCTATTTGAAAAAGTGGCAGGCTGGCCTGATGCAAGACACTTATTTGTAAAATTATGGCTGTTTTTGAGTGCAAAACAACATAAATCGGATGTCCGACAGAAAGAAAGCTAAGGGATTTAAGGGCATGCAAAATGGTACCAATTCTGCTTATTGTAGCATCCCGTGAAAATGTCCAAGCAGCTCCTTGGAAGCTGCTTTTCCTTTGAAAACTATATAAAATGGAATGTTGTCAATAACATCGCATTAGTGAAGCTGTCTAGTCAGCTGCATGTAATTCAGACAGGTAACCGTGTCTGAAACTAGACTGAAGTTTCTTTTCCCTATATGTCAATGTCTGAACTGGAAGCACGGAGCTGCTCCATGAAATGCCGACGTCCCAGTGTTAGGCCCTTAGTTCCCGCCCGCTATCTTGTTCTGTCTACTCTGGGGTGTTGTCCTTCATCGCCCGGCTGAGCTCTAAAATGACTCTTCATTTGAATTCTAGACTAACAAAAAGGAAACTGAGGCAAAGGTACACTCGTGCCCTTCAATGGCACAACCTAGAAGCTGCAACTTCAACTCCTATCCCACTGGTTAGAAGTTGGTATGGCTGAGTGCTGCTACAAGGGAAGCTGGAAAACATAGTCTTTTCTCAGTGGCCATGGACCCGATTATAAATTTTGTTACATTAGGAAAAGTGGGGAACGGATATTGGGGAGAAAGCTGTCATTAACTTCCATAATCTCTTTTTCTGCATTTACCATATGTAGTATGAAATAAGCATTAACGATGCTGATTCATGTTCCCCACGAGCATAAAGTCTAGAAGGGAAAAAACATGCAGACTTTTGAGCATGCTCTGTGGTAGAATGTGATAAATAGCTTCTCTTAGGAAGAAACAAAAGAAAAAAATAATACTGTAAATACAGGCAACATATGAAGTAGAAATCAATTCTGGCTGGAAAACCGGGAAGACTTTTTTGCAACTGCATTTGAGTAGGTGCCGAGAAAATAAAAACTATTAATTATCAACAGATGGAGATTTGGAATGAGGGAATTTCAAGGAGAAAATGTAGCAAGAGGAAAGCTGCTTTAGTAGAAAAATAAAAGGGAGATTTAATCTGACAAGAGAATAGGTTGCCTCCATCCTTTCAGAATATCCATTTGTGCTGAATTCTTATTTATTCGATATTCTTATTTATTCAAGGATGTATCAGGTATTATTGACCACCTACTATGTGCTAGCCTGTGCTCATTAGCCACAGGGGGGTTATGATACAGTACAGAAAGCAAGCTCTCATGAGAAAATTACCACAATTATTGTACTGGGTGTTATGATACAGAATATGGGGCGATGGATTTAAGAAAGGTCTCTTTTAGAAAGTCATGTTTAATGGGAGACTGTAAGCATGAGTACATTAGTGTTATGGTGTGTAAATTACTGAGGGGTGTCCCACACAACAGAAGAATATGGGGAGAGTGGGGCATGTCAAAGCAAGGGACAGTAGCAATCTCTACTACTGTCTACTACTGTCTAGAGATGTCAGGTCACGTGCGATCTTCTAAGCCAGCTTTTGCATTGGCTACTTTATTCCGAGGCCAAAAGAAAATCACTGAAAGGTTCTGAGTAAGGAAATGATACGACTTAATTTTTGTAAGAAAATCACTATGACAGTAGCGTGGAGAATGTGGTCTGCACTGTGGGGCTAAAAAGAGGAAAAGACTGTGGAGATCAGATCAGGGAGGGACTTGAAAGCCATATGTAGAACTATGGACTTTCTTCTGGGGTCGGTGGGGAAACACTGACTATACGAATTTGATTCATCGCCCTAACCTGTTCTCTTCAAAGTCCAAGCTTTTGTATCCCACTTTCTTCTTACAAACTCCAGAAAGCTGAGTTTCTATTAGGACTGTCGGCAGAGCCTTGATCCAGTGGGCACGCGCAAACATTATTCTGATGACAGGTCAAATGTGGAACCAGTTAGAGCGCCCCCTTCATAAGTGTGGAGGGTGCAGGGCACCTTCAAGGCAGACTGCGGGGAGTGCAGCAACACACTTTCAGGCAGCAGATCAAGACAAATGGATGGCTGTTGGCGGATATTAAATGGCAAATCAGCTTAATTCACAGCTAAGAAAGCAGAAGGCTAAAAAGGAGAGAGAGTCCCAGCTAGTTGGCTATATTTCGGCATGCTGCAAAATGAAAGAGGTGACTGCACTCAGGCCTCAGAGGCTCTGATTAATATGAGGAGTTCTTGTAATTTTGCAAGATGAATAACACTGGATTCTGTCATTACAACCTCTATGCCTACTTTCATGTAATTTCTGATTTTGAAATATCCAGCCACAGGCCCACAGGGAACTTAACTCTTGAAGTTAACCCTTCAGCTGTGACTTTCTTATTGAGAATCTGTATATGGAGTAAAATTACATTCTAGGGACTTTGTTTCCTACGTGGTCGGATAAATCCTCAGCCCCCTTTTGCCCCCCACCACCTCTGAACAGGAGGCAGGGCAACAAGGAGGCCAGGGATGGCATATGTTAGCATCTGTAAAGTCTACAAGAGCATCACATGGCAGTGGAGAGGAAAGAAGTAGTGCATGGTACTTAATCACCTATGAGAACATGAGAACTTTGTGGGCAAGACGTTGGAGTAGGTCTTCTGAAGAGCATGTGGTGCCCGAGATCATAAGAACCGGAAGGGTAATTTCCCCCTCTGCCCAACAGAAAAGAGCTTAAGATTTAATAGTTCAGCAGTGTAACCAAATACAGTATAAACACAGAGAGGTCTCAGCTTTGGATATTTGTCTCCAGTAATTCAAAATTGTCCAAACGAACATCAATAAGCCGTGCAATTCCAGAGGTGTCATAAGAACAAAATGATTCAAAGAGCAAATGAGCTACAAGTCAGAAAAGCTGGGCTAAGGTATAAGCACCAAAGCTTGCACTTCTCTGAAAAGTCTTCATCCGCAAGCTGTGTCTATAAAAGGAATGTGATTCTCTACAAGTCACAGAAGAACACTCACATTCTTTTTTTTTTCTTTTTAAATTTATGTTGAGAGAGAGAGAGAGCGCGCGCGCACAAGTGAGGGAAGGAACAGAGAGAGGGGGGGAGAGACAGGGAGAGAGGGAGAGAGAGAAAATCCCAAACAGATTCTACACCATCAGCACAGAGCCCAACATGGGGCTCGAACTCCTGAACCACAAGATCATGACCTGAGCTGAAATCTAGACTTGGTCGCTTAACTGACTGAGCCACCCAGGCACCCCCGCTCACATTCTTTTTAAGGTGTGCCTTGCATTAGACACAACCTAAGTGAATATGTCACGGGCAACTACTCTTAGTATCTCCACATATCAAAATCCGATGTGTGAGTGTGTGTATTGTGTTTGCACAGTATGTGGCCGGGGGGGAAGAGGAGGTGCCAGAAGGGAGAAATAACTTGCTCAGATATTGTTTTTAACGGATGGCTGCATTTTCTGTTTCTCTTCTATCACCAAAGAGTTACGCTGATATAGGCTAAGTTCGATTCATATATGATGGGTCTTTTAAAAGGAAAATAAAAGAACAATCGTTATTTTTAGTTCATGGCTAAATTGATCACATTATTTAAGAAACCACACTTTGGAGTTAGAGACAGCAGAGCGTTATTGAAATTCACCATTTTATTCTTATCCACTTGCAACTATTTTTCTTTTAATACGAGGATCTTAGAACTGAATGTACCCATTTTTGTAATGTAAAATATTCAAGCTTTTTTGTTATGTGGTGGTTAAATAGAAGGTTTAAAAAATACCTTAACGAATAATT
>NW_027528635.1:898458-899193 GCF_008692635.1 Crocuta crocuta | reverse complement strand
GTTCGGTTTCCTAGGAAATCGTTCTCTGTCATGGAGGAATGAATTTGGACTGATTAGCTGCTTTACTTATTTGTCCTATCATTTTGTCACAGAACTGCACAGCCTGCTGCGAAGAGAGATGTGCTGGTGTGCAGGAATTGTACTCATTTATTTGATAGACATCAGCATGACAACGGCAGCCAGGACACTGAATGCAAACCGGACAGAAATGGGTTGTAGAACTGACTTGTCCACTTAACTGCTTGTGTAACCCGAAGCGAGTCACTTTAGCTGCCTTAAACATGAGTNTTGTTGACGGGTGTGCCAAGTGTCAGAGTAACAGGAAAACGAATTAAATATGAACTCGCCAGATGGTACATTAGACCCTGAGCAGGCAAACATGAGTACTCCCCGTTTCCTTTTTCTTTTTTTTTAAGTTTATTCCTTTGAGAGAGGCAGAGAAGTGCAGGTGGGGAGAAAGAGAAGGGGAGAGAGGGCATCCCAAGCAGGCTCTGAGCTGCCAGCACAGAGACCTGAATCCACGAAACCGTGAGATCAAGACCTGAACTGAAACCAAGAGTTGGGCCCTGCCTTTACTGACTGAACCAGGTGCTATCTTAGGTTAGAAGGCTCAGCAAGGGGCACGGAGTGACGGGGGTAAGGAAAGCCAGAAAGACACCATGGAGGCAGAAGCCACTGACCCAAGTCTTCTGTAGGTGTTCACCCGGCAGACAGGAGGATGGGGTAGACTATTCT
>NW_027528635.1:892055-898436 GCF_008692635.1 Crocuta crocuta | reverse complement strand
AGTGCAGCTCCCGAGGGAGAGAGAGGCCAGACCAGGACGGCTTTTCTGGTCACAGTGAGGATCCTGACTTTCCTCTACAGGAAATGAGGAGCCTCGCTTTAGGAGCCCCTTTCGAATGTTCATAGTTTCCTTTACTGCCTTACTTAGAGCACGAATTTAGCGCAGCATTTATTTAAAGTACACTGTCATCAGCTGTTTCCTAGTTTGTCACCCTGACTAGACTATAAGCTCGGATAAGCCCCAGTGCCTCAGAGTGTCCAGCATGTGGTAGAGACTTAGCAAATGCTGAGTCATAAATAAATAGCGACTTAACCCGGGGAGTGACATGGTATAGATTTCCGTGTTATATCAATCACCCTGGTGGGTAGTATCTACTACCCTTGATACTACCCTACTAGGCAAGGGTAGTAGACGAGAAAGGAACTGTGACGGTTCCATGTTTCTCTGTCTTTGCANNAAATCCATGACCTCTCTAGAGTGGGAAGTACACAAAATGGATATCACTTCTGGGTTTAGGAAACCCTCAGTTTTACGGAAGGCAGCCCAATTTCTCTTCCCATTAGCACTCTCTCAGCAATGAAGCTGCCTTAATTACAAAAATCTTTACATACCCATTATGAATATCATCATGAGTTTTTAAATTTAAGAAACAGGAAAAATGAAATTTGATTTTTACTTTATCGTCTTCTACTCTTTTTTCCTGGAAAATGATTATTTCCTTGAGATTACAAATTCTATACTCATAGAAAGATCTAAAAAACTGACCACTGAATTTAATACTTGGCATTGAGCAAATGGCGAACACGTTTGGGGAGAAAAGAGAACCATTTTGACGTGAACTTCAGTAAAATTTCTCTCTGTTAAGTACATGCTGTTTGTAAGTCATATGAGTTTCCAAAGCTTCTCTTTGTCCTAAATTTATAAATGGTTTAATCTGAGAACAGTGTAATCCAGATGCCTAGAGAGAGGGAAAGAGTGAGAGGGAAAGAGGAAGAGAGAGACGAAGAGGGGGAGAGAAAAAGGAGTGGGAGAGAGGGATGAGCAGAGAGGGAGAGAGAACGACACTTTTAAGATAAGGAGCAGATCACCACTTTGACAGTTCAGTGTAGGAGTGTGGCCAAAGGAAGTTGCCGAAAACTATAAAAAGCACACACAATCTCAATGGCCTCACGACCACTGGCATTTATATTACAGGATGGCCCACAGTCCTTTGCCCTCTAAGTCGCTGAAATTCCACGTCATCCTTCTGCTGACAGCCTAAGAGGCACAATGTATATTCAACTTTGACTCGGTAATCTTGTTTCAGATTTTGATGGTGAAGACAGCTGACAAATCTATATGCTGGGGCTGCCTGAATCTGATACCTAATGGAGAAGCTTATCATCCTGGGCTCTGGTATATGCCATTCTTATAACATATTCTCCTGCTAATGTTAAAAGTGATGAGGAGCATCTGGGTGGCTCCGTCGCTTATGCCTCTGACTCTTGATTTCAGCTCAGGTCATGATCTCACTGTTGGTGAGATGGAGCCCCGTCTCGGGCTCTGTGTTGATTGCATGGAGCCTGTTTGGGATTCTCTCTCCTCCCCTCTCTGCTCCTACTGCACTCATGCCTGCACACTCTCTCTCTCAAAAATAAATAAACTTAAATAAATAAAAGTGACGATGATCCGAGAGACACACCTACTACAAACTTTCCATAGTCAAGTCTCCCTGTATTCACCCTGATACTATTCTTAAATGGAAACATTATTTTCTCATGATTTCACACATTTAGGTATATAGGTCTTGATCTTAAAAATCTAGATGTACAGACTTGATTTCATTTCGGCTTCTATCAAGATGTAGGAACTTGAATGATTACTCCAAATTCTTTTAAGTATTCATGAGACAATTGGCTGAATCAAAGCGTTCTCTGGAGGTTTATCTTGAGATATTTGCAAACGATGGAATTTCAGAATTCTAAACCATTCACAAAAAAACTGTCTCATTCATTCAGCAAAGACACTCGTTGTGTTTTTACTTTAGTTGTGTTGCTCCATGTGAAGAGGGTCACAAGGGAACAGCATGTTTTAAATGGGAACAGCAGAATAGTGCGATGGTTAAGAGGAAGGTTTTTAGAGTCAAACTGAGAGTGTTTAAATACTAGATCTACCAGTAACTATCTCTGTGACCTTTGGCAAGAAAAATGACCTCTCTGAGGCTTAAAGTACTTATTTGTGAGTAGAAAAAACAATTATCTCTGACAGGGAGGTTGTGAGGATTAATGATAGTATGTATAATAGACTCGACACCCTGGCTAACACAAAGTAGGTGCTTGATATGCGGTACCAATTACTGATAATATGACTGTTTTCATACCAACACTTTATTTATTTATAAATTGACAACCATAACTCACCTACCATTTCTAAGCAGGCAAAATTATTTCTTCTTCTACATACGCCTTTTATTAAGCTGCCATTGTTGATAGCAATTTATGTAATATATTCTGGCAATATTTACTCACTGTTATTATACAGGTTATTTACTGTCCATAATTGGCTTTTGGAGGCAGAAGGTGGAAATTTAGAGCTTTTCATTACACGACTTTTTACAAATAGTAGAAATCAGCATTCAGAAAGCAATTTGATGTTGACTCTCTTGATACTTTAAATTCATTACCATATAGTTTTCTGTTTCACTCTTTTTAGAGGCTAAATTAAAGCAAGATGCTTCTACCNAACATCAAAGCCACATGCTGTCTCTGATATTTTGGGGCTAGTCATTAAGAGGTTGGACAGCTCAGATGCCTTTCCCACTGGAGTTTTAGATTTGATGCCATTACACTTAAATGGTTATGTGCGTCCTATGACATTCCAATTAGCCAGGGGACTGTTAGTGTTCAGAATCAAGCCTACCAAGAAGTAAATTATACTCCCAGCTCCNGTATTTGAATGGAGGGTTTGTTGGTTTCCTTGGAAAGAACAAAAATTCCTGAAAAGTTTGTTACTAATCATGGATGGTGAATGGACATTTATAGTAGAATCCTCATTCTTCACTTAAAGGATTAAAAAGTTCCATTGCTCTTCTTTGTATTTAGTGTGTGATTCTTGTTTNGGGTCTTTCCTCTTTGTTCTATATAGCAAGAAGTCAGGCATGAGGAAATTGCCTCCCACCAAATCTATTTGCATTGAGAACATTTCCCAAAAGGAAGACTTTCTCTTTTCTATTACACTGTTCATACTGTATTGCTGGGCACATGATGACGGCCAACAAGGTCCACCCCTTTCACCGCTCCTTTTGTCAATATCCACCAAATCGTATCCTTCCCAACATAACACAACTCTTCATCAGACAACCAAAAGCACACTCATCCATCCTCTGGGAGGAGACTCAAATTCTCCTGACTTTTTTTGGTTTCATTTCATTCAAGAAGGTTCCCCTTTCATCCCCAGGACTCTTGTCCTTTCATTCAAGAAAGTTCTCCTTCTCATCCCTAGGACTCTTGTGATCCCTCCAAGGTGTTCTTCAATGTATGGACTAAGTTGTAAAGATAATCACTGCCAGTAAACTCATCTCAGTAGTTGGAGGAATAGAGATGAAAGAGAGCTGGAGACAAAAGAGATGGGAATATAGAATACAGTTAATCTGAGAGATTCAGATTTCATTAAAATATGAGAAATATGTTTCCCATAATCCCCTTCCTTGCATCAAACATCTTGCATGTGATTTGTAAGCAGAAATGCAACATAAGCCATATTTTTTATATGTTCAGAAGGTTGAAGCAGAGCAAAGGCACTGTTGCAGCTCATGCATGAAGCCTGTCTACCGGTTCACCTGCTTATATGCAGTAGCAACTGGGTCTACAGGTCCTCCAGCACCTGATAGATTTACTCCTTCCACTTCTCCACCTCCTGGCCCAGGTATATGAAACAACTCCGCGATTCAGGGCCCCAGCTTCTTCTGTAGGACATTCCCATCATGTAAGTTGGAAACGTGGAGGCAGGAAGCAGCCAACACGGGTTTCAGTCCATCTTTATGAGTTCTAGTTCATCCTTGAAGGTTCCAGTTCTACTTGCTCTCCCTCTCTTCGCTTCCCAGATGATCTTCCTGCCTGCCAGCCCATTGACTTCAAACTCCAGAACACACCTCAGAAAAATGAACACCAACCACAGACCGTTTACCCTAATAAATCTTTTGCCACACACACACAATACACACATACATACGTACTTATATATATGCATGTACGGAGGTGTATTTGTAACTCATTATATAATACACTTTATAATGTAGAAATCAGTGTTTATAAATGTTTTAATCAAACACTATGATTGCTTACACAGAATACCCAAGATAAACTAAATGTACAAGAATACAGGTACAAAAATTACCGAGTTATTTATCATACTAAAAAGAAATTCAGAAACCATTTATATAATACTCAAAAGGAAACGGATAACTGTAATCAAAATAAATTCACTCACTGGACAATTATACATAATTTCAATTATACATAAATGAAAATTAAATATAGATGATTTTCCTAATCTTGAGTAAAAAATAAATTTAGCAAGTTGCAGAAAGATGCAGACAGTATGATCCCGTTGATATAAATGTAGAAATATAAAAATCAATGTTATCTACTTTTATTGACATCTGCATGTGTCATAAACTTATGAAAGCATGAATGGGAAGATTAAAAAAAATGAATTCAGGGTAGTGGTTAAATCTGGGAGCATGGCATACAGAGTAAAGATGATGACATCATGGAAGGCTACTGGGGACCTTAGATGGTACTGGTAAGGTTTTATTTCTTAATCTGGGTAATGGGTATTCAAGTTTTCATTATATTTTTATGGACATCTTTTTTTATGTTTGGAATCCTGTGTAAGAGACACCCCCCTACACCTGGGGCCTTGTGGCTGTGATTCACATAGGCAGTAAATGTTCTCATACTCTGGGCATCTTCTGAGATAATCTTCTTCACATCTTCCCCAAATCTTTTTGTCAAGCATCCTCAAATCCTGTTCATCACAGTTCCCTGATCATTTGACCAGAGAAGACATCAACTATGGTCTGTGATTCCGTGTTGATTAACACAATGGACCATGTTTCCTTTCTTTCTCATTCCACCCTCGGATTCTAGGACCCACGTATTCTGGTACAGGAGAAACAACACTGTAAATCTGTTTTGGACTTGGAGCTCATACAATATTCTGTAGGATGGCACTCCAAATTCCAAAAGCCATTTCCATGATGTTTCCTTACTTGGGTCTTCAATTGCACAGTTTATCATTTTATAAGAGCAGCTGCTTCCATGCTGTAGGCCAGTGAATTCGATAGGCAGAAGTCCATGTCTTACTTTTTCAGGAAGAGATTTAGCCATCATTATTGGAGAGCAGCATTGGACATTAATTTGTAAATTTACAGACAGGCAGGGTTACCACATGCAAATCCAGAAGAAAGTTTACTCCGGTGTAGGTGACACAGCCCCGCAAGGATGGAAGGAAGTCACACATATTAATCCTGCCCCATGCAGCTGGCTGGGTTGCAACACCAGTAAAGATACATAACATTGGGCTCTGTGATTGGCAGGTTAGGCCTTCAGGGTTGTAGTAACCAGATCATGTTGGTTGGGGGAAGTCTGTGAAGTACCTTCCTCGTAGGCATTATGATCTTTGTTCACGAACCCACTGTCTTAGGGATGTTCTCAACATCTGCAGAATGGGCCATTTTGTCCGTCTGAATTATGGGAGCTCTTCTGCAACGAATAACCCTTGGTGAGTCTTTGCATAGGACAGAGATTTCATCTTCAACCCCTGTGCACGTACTGAGAGGTTTATTCACATACCTCTTCTACAGAAATCCTTGTCATTAATCATCTAATCTTACTCTTTTCAAATTCCAGAACATCAAGCAATGCCCATGTATCCATATTCTCAGCTTTCTCGCCTAAAGAAACTGGACAGTAGGATGGACTGCTTGAGTGTCTTCCCACTGGGTGGAGCTCCTTGATCTAAGACTGTTAGGGCCCCCTCTGAGTGGCGGTGTAACACCACCAGTCTACTCTTTGCTATTGCCAGCATTTAGTGTGGTTCCATTTGTAACAACCACAGTATTTCCTCTGTAGTCAGCTGGCCATGGGAAGCCACCTAGGAGGTCACAGATATGAGCCGAGGGAGTTTCAACCATATGGCAGGAGTAGTCACCCTGGGGATACCAGCTATCTGTTCCCACAACTTATTTTTACCTTCTGGATCTGCTCAAGATTGGTTCTATAAATCACACTTTTACCTGACTGTAGCCTGTTCATTGCTGGGCCTGGTTTTATCACTTGACATTTGGATAGTACATAGTTTGTGGAGGGCATATTGGATGACAGTCACAAAATGTCTCAT
>NW_027528635.1:890402-892035 GCF_008692635.1 Crocuta crocuta | reverse complement strand
AGAAAGTTACGTGATGAAAGAGTCATGACTGTGTTGAAAACTCAACTCAAATTGTCTTGGGACTCGCCTCCATTTCCGGGCAACATCCACATCTGCCACAGATACTTCTAGATCCTCTGAATCTGAATGGTCGGCCCTCTATTCTTCAGGCAAGCAAGTGGCGTTTTCTCAACTTGGTTAATTGAGAAACATTTTTTAAGAAGTCCTTTTGGTGCTTTGGACACAGAGCCTAAGTTGCTTCTGGAAACGTGTGCAAGCGTGTATGCGTGGCAGTGGTGAGTACTGGAGACCAGACATGCAGTATACATTGGCAATACTGTATGACGCCGAAATGCTGCTAAAGCTATTTCAGTGCAAAGAAAAGTTAAACATGGCCTCCTTGTGGAGAACATGTGAATAGCTGATGGCAACGTTCATTGGACGCGAGGCAGGGAAAGAGCTGGGGCAGAAGAACAGGCGAAAGAACTAGAGAGCAAACTTTTGGTTTTTTATATTTGCAAGTTTCTCTCAGCATCTGCCCTCATCTTCTTTGTTTTTACTGACTGTAAGGGAAAAGGCTGAATTGCTTTCTCCTTGTCAGACTTCAAATGGAGACCGTACACGATCAGCCCTTCATTAAGAAAGTAAATGAAGAGAAAGAAAGTTGCTTCATGAACTGAAGCAGAGAAAAGTTAAATTACAACAGCAATGAAGCCAGGTGATTAACAGAAATTAACACATTTTTGTGACAAAGAAAAGAAATTGAGAAGTGAAAACTGGTTGGGATGTGTTCCTACTGTGGTATATTTAATTGATACCAGGCTGTTCCTTGCTTTGGATTCAGCATTTTCAGTAGCAGTTTATAAATGCATTTCCCCAATACCAAGCGGAACAGTTCATTAACTTTTATTCCTTTTTTACTTGAATGTAAGACCTTGTGTCATATTCCTGTGAATGTATGTAGCAAAACAATGCCAAATCCTAAGAACCAACTGTCAGTAATAGTAGCAATGAGCTAGCCACCACACTGGTTCCATTCCTGAGCCTTCAAACATGTAGGTGTGTAGAAAAGCACCTGCCTACCACCCCAAAACGGACTCAGTTCTAAATGTAGGGTCACCAGCTTGCTTCATTTTCCTTGGTGGAAAGATAATGTTGGTGTTTGGGTTCAGCTTTGTATTGTCGGTCTTTTTACAATGACAAAAGGTACAAAAGAAAAGAAGGAAAGGATCAATGTTAATCATGATTGGCTCCATCAATACTCAGGGGGAACGTCTTCCGCCTTTTAAGGTGCCGGGGCAGTAATTCCTCTAGGAAAAAAGTTTGTCTCAGTGACCAAGTCAAAGGAGAATGACTATGGAGCTTTGACACGCGTGGCTTATATGGGTGTGGAAGACAATATTCATGAGAAGGTCGTAAGGGCTTCCACTGCACTACACGTTATGGGAACACACGCTCTGCAATGATTGGGGTAAACAGTGTGTCACCAGAGTGGGTGTAAGTTTGAGAAGGCTGCATTTGGACACACGTAGCTCTCGCCATGGCAGCACTTGAGAGGTTCTAATACCAACTCTTCACACTATGATTTGGATTCTTATTGTTCCTTTCTTTACCTTCTGTCACCTGCCTTTTCTCTTTTGGTTTTTTTTTTTTT
>NW_027528635.1:880510-890394 GCF_008692635.1 Crocuta crocuta | reverse complement strand
CTTTCTTTTCCTTCTTTCACCTGCTGTTTCTCTTTTGGTTTTTTTTTTTTTTCTTTCATTAAACTTCATTTAACTGTCTGACATCTTTCTTCCTGGCATTTACAGTCAATTTAATTCTTCCCCTTAGAGTGCTTAGACTCCCACTTTGTAAGAATTAAATGTTCAATTCTGGTGAAGAAGCAGCTTAAGGCGGTGGAAAGAACATGGACTTTGCAGACACACCAGCCAGGGTTTGACTATTGGCTCACCACATACAAGTGGGGGGGATCCAGGGGTGGGGGGGTCAGGAGGTGCTCAGTCTCTTCACCTTGAATTGGAGCTCATAACACCTGCCTTAGTCCTCACATGCCCAGTGTGGCCTCTCTTCCTAGGGGAATCCCTACTTCCCCACCCTTCAAATCTCCCACAAGACGTCTTCTTGGAGCCTACACATCAGGATGTGAGCTCTGCTTTTGTGTTCCCTCAACACCATGGGCCATATTCGTATTTTAGCATGTAATACAGCCTGCCAGAATTATATTTACGTGTCTATCTCTTGCCGGACCCGGGGCTCCGTGAAAACAACAGTCATGCTTCCTACTCTTGAAACTCTGGCATCCAGTATAATTCCTAGTCTAGGGGGCTTGCTAGATAACTGAATGTTTATAGAACTGAATCATTCTTTCAACTATGGTTCGTCTTGAAGATTAAATCACACATTTTATATAAAGCGCCTGGCGTGCCTGACACACAGCTGGTTGTCATTTCTGCTTAATTTAATTAAAAAATCATGACAACTCAACAAAAAGAGATGATTTCATAGACTGCTTTTATTTCCTGGACTGATGTTAGTTACAAAATAGATGGCCTTGTGGCCTCAGTCAAGTTCTGCCAGCCCAGGGTAAATAAGAATGTGCCACTGCTTAGGACTCCTGCCTGGTGCTCGGTGGACACAAATTATTTATTGACAGAATGAAGCAATGAAATATCATCGCCCTGTGAAGCCCTTTTTCACTTTTCTTGACATATTCAGATACTTCCTTCTCTGAGCTCTCACATAACTATCAAACTATGAAGTATTCCCAAGCAGGTGCTATGCCACATATCTCTCTCATTCTCAGGACCATGCACAGTTGTCTGATAGAGTAGATATTTGATCAACATTTATAGAATTGGGCTTGATCAATATTAACGGGACAAATAATCAACATTTTCCTTCTGGGGGGCCTGGGAGGCTCAGTAGGTTGAACGTCCGACTTCGGCTCAGGTCATGATCTCACGGTTTGTGGGTTTGAGCTTCTCATCGGGCTCTGTGCTGACAGCTCAGAGCCTGGAGCCTGATTCTGTGTCTTCTTCTCTCTCTGACCTTCCCCCACTCGCACTCTGTCTCTCAAAAATAAATACACATTAAAAAAATTTTCCTTCTTGTCCTTCCTCTCATCCAATGTGCAAAACCTAGCAAATTTACTTTCTTAGGAGGTTTAAAAAGGCACCACCGCATGCCATCATCTAATTTATTCCCTAAATTAGGAATGCCAAATGAATTTCTCATTAGATCCTGCAAATGGAAAACTTAGTATAGGTAAATTAAAATAATCAAAATTTCAAACCAGCAGAGTGTGACAATAAATTTTCCTTTATAGGCATGTAAGTCATCTAATGCATATTTCCACCTGATAATGTTTAATTTGAGCTACTATGTACAGAGAATGCACCCATTCTAATCAGGCTTCACAGGGGCGGTTACAGCGCACCGAAGCCTGGCCATGCGTTCCTTGGCCAGAGAGACTCAATCTGGTACGAGACCCTCTCCAGATCTTTCATCATGCAGATAACCTATCCTGAATAACCGCTGGCTTTTTTTTTAGGAGCCCTATCAGCCCACTTATGGGATGGAAAGGCTAAAGGATGACTGCTCTACCTCATAGCCTCAACACAAGTGAGCTTTAATTGCTTTGGTCGAGCCGGAGGGTGACAATGAGTAACATTAGGCCACAGGCCTATCCTTTCGCCTCCTTTGCAGATGAGGAAACGGGAAGTCCCAACATCGGAACCCTATTCTTAGAAATTCATTATCTCCCCTCCTGCTGTGCCTGATGCTGAACAAATCGTAGATGTCACCGGCCAAATGCTGTAGGCTGGAACGTAGCTGCTGCCCCCGCACTGAGGAGAGCATGGCTCAGGTACGGTGAGAAAACAAGGGAGGCATCAGCTCTCAGTCCCCCCCTGGATCTCTCCTCCCAGGGGGAAGACGGTCTGTCCTAGGCTTGCTCAGGAGTCATTACCTCCAAGCTTGCTACTCTACCCCAGCTCTTCCAGGGCATATCCGAAGAGTACAGAGTGAAGGTGGGGTTTGGGCTGGGCCCGAGGTGGAGAGGCTGGCTAGGATTTAGGGTGGCTGTGAAAAGAGAGCCAGGATGGCTGTGGCCTCTCCAGCAGGCAGCAGGCACAGAATATCAGCAGGTCATGAGGCACAGTGAGCTTCAGTGAGATACTTTCACGGGCCCCAGTGAAGAGCACCCGCCAAACAGCAGGGTGAGTAGCACGAGGCTGTGAACGTGCTGGCTGACATGCCCATGTACCATCAAGAGGATGCTGGTAGAGTCCACGTCAAGACCTTGTATTCAGCGACGGAGCCAGGGACAAATAACTGGAACAGAATTGGAGCTATCACAATTCCAGACTTCAAGTTATCTTACCAAGCTGTAGTAATCAAAACGGTATGGTACTGGCAGAAAACAGACACAGAGATCAACGAAACCGTTAGAAAACCCAGAAATAAGCCCATAATTATGAGGTCAATTAATCTTAGACAAAGCAGGAAAGCATATCCAGTGGGGAAAAGCGAGTCTCTTCAACAAACGATGTTGAGAACACTGCACAGCTCCATGCAAAAGAATGAAAGTGGACCACTTTCTTACACCATATACACAAATAAAGTCAAAATGGATTAAAGACCTAAATGTGAGACTTGCAACCATAAAAAGCCTAGAAGAGAGCACAGGCAGTAATTTCTCTGGCGTTGGCCATGGCACCATTTTTCTAGATATATCTCCAGAGGCAAGGGAAACAAAAACAAAAATTAACTATGGGGACTGCATCAGTATAAGAAGCTTCTGTTTCAGAGTCTGTGACTCCCTCTCTCTCTGACCCTCCCCTGCTCACACTGTCTCTCTCTCTCTCTCCTAGAAATAAATAAAACATTAAAAAAATTTTTTTTAAAAAAAGAAGCTTCTGCACAACAAAGAAAACAAACAAACAAAAAAACTAGAAGACAACCTATGGAATGGGAGAGATATTTGCAAATGACATATCTGATAAAGGGTTAGCATCCAAAATCTATAAAGAACTTATAGAACTCAACACACAAAAAAACAAGTAATCCAATTAAGAAATGGGAAGAAGGCATGAATAGATGTTTCTCCAAAGAAGACATCCAGGTGGCCATCAGGCACATGAAAAGATGTTCGAAATCATTCATCATCAGGCAAATGCAAATCAAAACTACAATGAGATATCACCTCACACCTGAAAGAATGGCTAAAATCAAAAATACAAGAAACAACAAGTGTTGGCAAGGATGTGGAGAAAAAGGCACCCTCCTACACTGTTGGTGGGAATGCTAACTCATGCAACCACTGTGGAAATGGTATGGAGGTTCCTCAAAAACTTCAAAATACAACTACTTGGGGAACCTGAGTGGTTAAGCACCTGACTCTTGATTTTGGCTCAGGTCATGATCTCATTGTTCACGAGAACAAGCCCTGCATCCTGCATCGGGCTGTGTGCTGACAGTGCAGAGCCTGCTTGGAATTCTATCTCTCCCTCTCTCTCTGCCCCCTCCCCTGCTCATGCATGCTGTCTGTCTCTTTCACAAAATTAATAAACTTAAAAAAATAGAACTCCTCTATAATCTACTAATCGCACTACTGGGTATTTACCCCCCAAATACAAAAACACTAACTTAAAGGGATATATGCACCCCTATGGTTATTGCAGTATTATTTATAATAGACAACATATGGAAGGAGCCCAAGTGTTCAGTGACTGATGAATGGATAAAGAAGAGGTGGTATATATATATATTATGCTCATATATTATATAAGCTTATGCTTATATATTATTGATAATGATTATAGATATATAATGGAATATTACTCAGCCGTCAAAAAGAATGGAATCTTGCTATTTGCAGTGACATGGATGGAGCTAGAATGTATTATACTTAGTGAAATAAGTCAGAGAAAGACAAATACCATATGATTTCACTCATATGTGTAATTTAAGACATAAAACAAATGTGCACAGGGGAAAAAAAGAGAGAGACAAACTAAGAAACAGACTCTTACCTATAGAGAACAAACTGATGGTTACCAGAGGGGAGGCAGAGAGGAGGATGGGGGAAATAGGTGATGGGGATTAAGCCATAAATTTATTATAATGAGCACTATGCACAGAATTGTTGAGTCACTACACTGTACACCTGAAACTAATATAACACTGTATGTTAGCCATACTGGATTTAAAAAATTAATAAAAAAGAAGAAATATTCTAGCATAAATTTTGATGGAGCTGCTTCGAGTTTTCAAGTTAAGGAATATGAAAAAAAAGGTTTTAAATTTGACAAGGAACTGAAGAAGCTATTGATGACTTTCAATTTCCAAAGTCCTTTCTAATCCACAAGAGGTCCCCTGGACAGAAATTTACAGGTGATTTTGGAGAACTACTCTGTATTCACCATTCACTCTGTCTACTCCAAACATCTGTGTCTATTATCAATAGAAATTACGATAAATGCCACCTCCTGGAGATCTTCTAGGGTTGAGTAAGAGGACTCAAGTGTAGTCAACTGAGGAAGAGATTCACTTGAGGCCAACAGGAAGGCAGGAACTGCGTAATCATTCTCATTGCTGCTTTTGGTCTTGCTAGCATAGTGGGGCCCCTTTGCATGGAAAACCAGAAAGATCTTCGTTGTGATGAAGCACAGCTCAGGGATTTATGATGTTCGATGTACCATAAATGACTAATCCAACATCTATCATACAAACTAGTTAAAATACAGATGATTACGAAAAGCTTACAGAATAGTGAACAAGTTGACATTATTGCCTGGAGAATAAAGTGATGCATCATGGGGTTAAGAAAGGGAGTGAACTGGGGCACCTGGATGGCTCTGTTGGTTAAGCATCCGACTTTGGCCCAGGTCATGATCTCTCGGTTTATGAGTTCGAGCCCCGTGTTGGGCTCTGTGCTGACAGCTCAGAGCCTGGAGCCTGCTTTGGATTCTGTGTCTCCCTCTCTCTGCCCCTCCCCTGCTCACAATCTCTCTCTCTCAAAAATAAATAAAGATTAAAAAAAAAAATAAAAGGAGTGAACATAGATAGGGAGAAAGTAGATGAATGAAAGGCCAGTGGTCATTCTGAGAGCAAATAATGCAATGTTATGAGAGTAAATGAGAAACATTTAAATACTTCAATTTAACATATTAGGAGAGAAGTGCCAGGTTATTATGAGGATGAGAATGTGACCATGAGAATGGCTGGCTTATGTACAGTGGGGGTGAATAGCAAGAAATGAGAAGGTTTAAATATTCTGAGACCAGAAAGTTGAAGGGCCCATCTATGCGGTAATAGAACTTGGTGCGAAGCTGAAATTATGAATGAGGCCAAAATTCTGCAGTGAATGTAGGGCATATGCAGACTGCTTACAGGAGATGGCAAGAAGAGAAGTAGGGGGTTAGACAGCTACAGAACTTCACAGAGTAGGAGATTTTGCCAACATAAGGGAGTATCTTAGCCAGTGTGGGCTGCTCTAACAAAACTACCATAGACTTAGTGACTTAGACAACAAACATTTATTTCTCCTAGTTCTGGAAGCTGAGAAGTCTAAGCTTCTGGCAAAACCACTTGCTGGTTCATTAGATGGCCATCTTGTCACTGTGTTCTAACCTGGCAGAAGGAACAAGAGAACTCATTGGGGTCCCTTTCATGAAGGCACTAATCTCAATCATGCAGGCTCTACTGGCATGATCTAATCACTTCCCAAAGGCTTCACCCCCAAGTACCATCACACTGGGAATTAGGCTTCAACAACTAGGAAGTGGTGGGACGGGTGGAAGCGCAAGGCTATAGAAGCAAGATAAATTGGGGAACACAGCTCATATTTTTAGAGAGAGCTATGGATGACAAGTATGGGGCATTACAAAACACTGAGCTACAAGTATTCCAATTTGATTATTCCCAGAAGGTTCCAGAAGATGGCAAGACTCTGATGTCTCAAGAGGCAGGAGTAATGTGGATTGAGGATTATTCTAAGACAGTTCTAGACCAGATGCAGGCAGTTCTAGGCAGGTAGTGGGATTACCTAGCTTCCAGGATAGTCATTATATGTTGGAGACAGGTGATGCACCCTGAGAGTGTACGTTACGAAAATCAGTAAGTCCTTAAACTAAGCAACTTGATCACTCTGGTTTCTCTAAGAACAATATTACTAGTTTTAAATACACATGGGGAATCTCCAAAGATCTTCGGCATAAAATGTATTTTTCCTGATTTGAAAATCAAAATGTTAAATTTAGAAGGAAGATGAAAATAGTGTACTCATTCCTGGCGAGATAAAACTACTTGTATTAATAATGTCTGAGATTTCTGAGAAGGCCGTAGAGAAGTCAGAAACACCAAGAAATGCCTCCCCCTTAATTTCTTTAAAAGACCTGTATTCGTTTTCTATTCCTGTGTCACAAATGACCACTAACTTAGTGGCTTAAACATTTATTATCTCAAAATTCCCATGGGTTCAAGGGTCTAGGCAGGGTTTAAGTGGTTCGTCTGCCCAAGGTCTCACGGGCTGAAATCAAGGTTTCAGCCAGCGCTGCTTTTCCCTCTGAAGCTTACAGTTCATTTCCAAAATCATTCAGATTGGAGGCAAAATTCATTTCTCTGCAGCTTCCAAGTTATAAGTTCAGGGGGAGCCTAAGCCTTCTTTGAAAGGACTCATCTGATGAAGTCAGGCCCATCTAAGATAACCTCCCTTTTGATGAACTCAAAGTCAACTGATTCGGGACCTGAATTACATTTGCAAAATCCTTCTGCTTTGCCATATACTATAACATATTCATGGGAGTGATACTGCATCATTTTGATGGGTTCAGTCCACACTCTGGAGGAGGGGATTATATAAGAGCAGGTGGATATCTTGGAAGCCATCCTAGAATTTGGCCTACCTCAGTATCTAAACCACAAAACTCCAGGTTATCCAAGATTCTGATAGAGTTGTATATAAACAACTACTCACTTGGGGCACCTGGGCAGCTCAGTCAGTTAAGTATCTGACTCTTGATTTTGGCTCAGGTCATGCACTCACAGTTTGTGAGATCGAGCCCCATGTAGGGCTCTGCAATGACTGCACGGAGCTTGCTTGAGATTCTCTCTCTCTCTCTGCCCCTCCCTCCCTCCATCTATAAACAAACATTTAAATAAATAAATAGCTACTCACTTATAAGGAGATGAAAAATCTTCCCCTTACCTTCAACCCTCTGGCTACATGTTCTCTCATTTATAGTTGTTTTTCTGGTCTAGACACAGAAAATATTCTATAACAGTGTTTTTCAAACTTTTGGTTTGTTTGCTTATTTACTACCCTAAGGAGGCTTTCTAGAGTTTCTTCTCTTCCTGAACACTCTGCCCAATGAATTTTAAAACCACCGAAATATTGAGTATCTGATTACATGCTGTATATCTGTGCTTTATATATAAAACACTAAGATTATGCTCCTCCCTCTCCATAGAAACAATTTTGTCCCCTTGGGAGTGATAGAGTCCCTATTGAGAAATCATGTCCTATAAGATCAAGGGCCCATTAATACATAAATGTTCACTGTACCCCACTTTTCCTTGTACTTAAAAAAATTTTTTTAAACATCTATTCATTTTTTGGGAGGCAGAGAGAGACAGCACATGAGCACGGGAGGGGCAGGGAGAGAGGGAGACACAGAACCTGAAGCAGGTTCCAGGCTCTGAGCTGTCAGCACAGAGTCCGATGCGGGGCTCAAATCCACGAACTGCGAGATCACGACCTGAGCCAAAGTCAGATGCTTAACTGACTGAGTCACCCAGGCGCCCCCCCTTGCACTTTTGATCTTCGGCTCTGATACCAGCTCCCATGTTCTGTTCTGGACAAATCCATAATGGAATTCTTTCATGTAAAGATGTGTGTGGTTTTCTGCTGAGTAGGATTTCAATAACCTGTGTCCCAGCCTTGACTTTGCAACTCATTTTCAATGTGACCTTTCACAAGCCAAGCAAGATTTGGGTGGCGCCATTTCTTCAGTATGTCAAAGGGCACAATCTTGTAAGGTAAAACTTAGTTATAAGGGAGAAGATTAATTTGGTATGTTTAAAGTCCTGCCTAGAAGAAGAAAATATAAATCTTTATCATTTTAACAGGATAGATAAGAAAAATGAAGTTTCTTTTCCAGGAGCAGGGATTTAGAGATAAAAGATGTATAAATTATGTCAAATATTCTTTAATGATGTTGGCAGTTCTCATCTGAATTCTGTGGCGGTTCATTATGTTGGAAGCTGGGGCCGAAGGTAGCACCTGTGATCATAAAACAATGACTGAACTTGTAGCCACCCAAAGTTCATGATCTTAGGCTGCTTTTCAACATATAACTTCCTATCACTTGGGACAGATGTGCCATCCAAAACATTAGTTCTGGCGCTACCATATTTGTTTTTAGTTTACAAAACAAGGCGGAAGTCATGGTGCTATTATCAACCATTCCCCGAGAAACCAGCTCACGTTAATCCTTTACTTTACACTCCAAGCACAAGGCATTGAGAAGGTTCTTTGCAAGAGTTCAACTGAAACAAAGTTTAGCCTCTTCCTTATAGCCTGGGTTCCAGGCCATGATCTGAGCAATTTCCAATTATGGACCAATTCCCAAGATGCAAGATGGAACTTTTATTTACCGAATTTCCAGCGTAACACTTTGAAATTTCCATCAGTCAACAGCACATGGATAATGACATTTGCTACCATATCCTACCAACATACACTGAGAGAGTGAAAAAGTGCAGAGTCCAAAGTGCAGAATCCAATATCTAAAGAATTAGGTTGGAATTAATTAATATCGTGCTTTTAAAGTTAATATTCATATTTTACATATCCTTGTTGAAAAATGTACCTCCTGTCATTCTGCCGTCAGCAAAATGTTCACCATTGGAAAGCCCCTCTTCTGTTTTTACAGCCACCTCTGCAGCTGTGTGAATTTATTTTTCCTGATGAAATGAACATTATGGTTTCAGACACAGCCAGGATCCATGGTGTACATAAATTATTCCAATATCATGCTGCACGCACAACACCAGCAACACTATTCTTTTCTCAAGTAGCATATAGGGAAATTATGTCATTGTTTGGCTTAAAGTGACACATCTATTACCCTTGAGTTGATGGATCCATCATGGAATTATTCTTGCCATGGTTTAGCAGCATTGAAGCTGGGGCACTAGACTTCAAGACTGTTAGATAAGGATTTCTAAGCATTCAGAGAGCAGAACCCAGCCCCTGCAGGTTAAAAGGAAAGTCTTGTTTACAAAATGTTATTTGCAAATGAAACATACATTTGAGATCCAAACACCTGATTTATCTCCATCTTTATCTGTGGAACGCAACTGCTGACCTAAAGAAAATTGGGCTCAGTGACAAGATCTGGCAAGGCAGAAAAGCAAGTCATGAAGTTACAGATTCAGGCTTCAAATAAAGCCTTTCTCCCAACCTCTGCCCTACACATACCTCCTCCATTCCATCTATGATCATCTTTATCTCCCTTTAAAACACTAATGAAAATGAAATAAGTAACCTCTAAAGCCTTATGAGTCATCTGCCATACCCCCAGGG
>NW_027528635.1:875318-880320 GCF_008692635.1 Crocuta crocuta | reverse complement strand
CCTTTTCAAATGTGATATTTCTAAAATTGAACTTTCAATTTCATAATGGTGAACATGCCTGGAATGGCTTGTCCTGCCTTTAATCTCTTACTCATATCTTGTGCCTCCCTCAGAACACAGCTCACTGGTCCCAGGCAATACTGGTTCCTCTGTCCCTTGTATTACCACCATCTCTACTTTCAAGTAGCGCTCATAGTGCATATTGCAATCCTGTTTATACTTCTGACTCAGTGTGCAAGCTGACAGCTCTTCTAGAGTAAAGCCAGTGCCGCCTTTATTTCCAACATCCTCCCAGTGCTTGGCACCTAATGTACGATCAGACGAGTAAACTAATATATTAATTAGTGAATGACTCAAAGGCTATAATTCTGAAGCCTTAGTCTTATCCAAGCCACCTTTTCTATTGGAACAGATCAAGCATTTTGAACAGACACATGTATAGTGATTAGGCTATAAAATATGAACAGACAGATTTGTGGAAAGGCCACAATTTTGAGAGATAATCATCTTTCATAACCACTTATCCACGAAGG
The DNA here is from genome assembly GCF_008692635.1 of Crocuta crocuta. Lineage (NCBI taxonomy): Eukaryota > Metazoa > Chordata > Mammalia > Carnivora > Hyaenidae > Crocuta > Crocuta crocuta. The sequence goes on along the minus strand of NW_027528635.1, from coordinate 879,787 downwards.
TAAACAACAGAGGGTATTTCTACCACCACAACTTAATTGTATTCATTCCAAAACTATTTGCTGACCACCTGTGATGGTGGTCCAAAACTGTTTTATTTTCGGTACAGCAGTGAAACAAATAAAACAAAGGCTTTAAAAACATGCAGCTTAGGGGTGTCTGGGAGGCTCAGTTGGTTAAGTGCCCGACTCTTGATTTCAGCTCGGGTCAGGATCTCATGGTTTGTGAGTTTGAGCCCTGCTGTGAGTTTGAGCTGTGCTGTCAGCACAGAGCCTGTTTGGGATTGTCTCTCTCTCCCTCTCGCTGCACCTCTCTTACCCATACTGTCTCTCGCTTATTTATTAAAATAAATAAACTTTAAAAAACAAGCAGTATATAATACAGCAGATGTTAATTCATATGTGCCTCTTTCTGCATTAAGCACAGTAGTAGGTACTTGATGTGTATTACCGCTTTAATCCTCAATACCACCCTACAAAATAGCCAAAATTATTCCCATTTTCACACTGGGGACATTAAGGCACAGAGAGGTGTATATATAGTCTCCCATAAAATTTCAAATGTCTTTTCATGGCCTAAATTTCAGAGCTTTTGAAACACCCATAATTCTATCTATAATTGCCGTTTTGGCTATGCTGTGGTTGCAAAGTTCCTGGCATTTACAGCAAGAAGGGATTTGGGAACATTTTCCTTTAGGATCAGGACTGAGACAAGGATGTCCACTCTCACCACTTTTATCAAATCACAGTCCTAGCCACAGCAATCAGGTAAGAAAAAGAAATAAAAGGCATCCAAATTGGTAACGAAGAAGTAAAACTTCCACTATTTGCCAACGATGTGACATTATATACAGAAAACTCTTAAAGACTCCACCAAGAAACTACTAAAACTAATAAATGCATTCAATAAAGTCATTGAATACAAAGTTAACATACAGAAATCTTTTGTATAGCTATACACTAACAATGGGAAAGCAGAAAGAAAAATTAAGAAAATAGTCCCATGTACCACTGCACTAAAAAGAAGAAAACACCTAGGAATAAACTTAATGAAAGAGGTAAAATATCTGTATTCTGAAAACTATAAAACAATGATGAAAGATATTGAAGATGACACAAATACAAAGATACTCTATGCTCATGGATGAGAAGAATCAATATTGTTAAAATATGCATACTATCCAAAGCAATCTACAGATTTATTCCAATCCCTATCAAAATACTAACAACATTCTCACAGATTTACAACAAATAATCCTACAATTTGTATGGAATCACAAAAGACCCCAAATAGCCAAAACAATCTTGAAAAGAAAAACATAACAAAGCTGGAGTCTCACAATCCCAGATTTCAAGATATATTACAAAGGTGTAGTAATGAAACAGTATGGCACTGGACAAAAACAGTCACAAATATCAATGAAACAGAATAAATTGCCCAGAAATAAACCCACGATTGTGTAGTCAAACTATCACAAAGGAGGAAAGAGTACACAATGGGAAAAAGTCTCTTCAACAAATGGTGCTGGGAAAACTGGACAGCTACATGCAAAAGAATGAAACTGGACCACTTTCTTACACCATACACACAAATAAGCTCAAAATGGATTAAGGACCTAAATGTGAGACCTGAAACCCTGAAATTCTTAGAAGAAAACACAGGCAGTAATTTCTTGGTCATCAGCCATAGAAACATTCTTCTAGATATGTCTCCTCTGGCAAGGGAAACAATAGGGAACATAAACTATTGAAACTACACCCAAATAGAAAGTTTGTGTATAGAAAAGGAAACAATCAAAACAACCTAAAGGCAATCTACTGAGTGGGAGAAGATATTTGAAAATGACATAGCCAATAAGGGTTAACATCCAAAATGTATAAGGAACATATGCAACTCAACACCAAAAACCCCCCAAATAATCCAATTAAAAAATGGCCAGAAGACATGAGCAGACATTTCTCCAATGAAGGCATCCAGATGGCCAACAGACACATGAAAAGTTGCTCAACATCTCTCAACATCAGGGAAATGCATATCAAAACCACAGTGAGATACCACCTCACACCTGTCAGAATAGCTAAAATCAAGAACACAAGAAACAGTAAGTGTTGGCAAAGATGTGGAGAAAAAGGAATCCTCTTACAGTGTTGGTGGGAATGCAAACTGGTACAGACATTATAGAAAACAGTATGGAGGTTCCTCAAAAAATTAAACTAGAATTACTATATGATCCATTAATTCCACTACTGAGTATTTACCCAAAGAATATGAAAACATTAATTCAAAAAGACATGTGAACCTCTATGTTTACTGCAGTATTATTTACAATAGCCATGATATGGAAGCAATGCAAGTGTCCATCTATGCATNGTGAAATAAGTCAGAGAAAGACAAATACCATACAATTTCACTCATATGTAGAATTTAAGAAACAAAACAAATGAACAAAGAAAAAAGACAAACAAAAAATCAGACTCTTAGGGTGCCTGGATGGCTCAGATGGTAGGCATGCAATTCTTAATCTTATGGTCGGTCGTGAGTTTAAGGCCCATGTTAGGTGTGGAGCCTACTTAAAAAAAACAGATTCTTAAACACAGAGAATATCTGATGGTTGCCAGAGGGCAGGTGGCGGAGGATAGGTGAAATAAAGGGGTTAAGAGGACACTTATCTTGATGAACACTGAGAAATGCACAGAATTGTGGAATCATTATACTGTATGCCTAAAACTAATATAACACTATGCGCTAATTGTATTTGAATAAAAAAAAGAGAAGTGTTCTCTGAATTGAGGATGATAGATCATTATATTCTTACTATGCACAGTAAAGAAAGAGCCCCCCAATAGAAAGGAGGGATCTCAGAAGAAATAAACTCCTAAATATATCTATCTTCTCAAAAAGAAAACTACTACCATTAAATAGTCAAATCCAATAACATGTTATAAATAGGTAACATAAACCATACTGTAACCATAGAGAAATCATACCAGACATATTCTTTTATTAACATGCAGCATGTTTCAAATCTAGCATGATTTTCTTTTAGGTTAACATAGAGAGAATCTCAACTCTTTCTTTAACATGCAATTCAAAGCATCCATATAATGCATTTGTCCATTGTTTTCATAGCACGCATTATTCAGTCAGATCTCTGCGACTTAATGCCTGTTACCACGTGACTTGAAAATGATGAATAAAACCCAATACATGAGTTTGAGAACACAAGACCTGGATAAAAATTTCCATCAGAAGTCCTTTGAGGTGACATCAGAAAAAATAATATAGCCTCAAAATACAACAGCGGCACTATATATGAATTCTAAACCAATATTACTGTATCATTATCAAATTCCTCTATGTCCAAATTACTAATTTCTCCATAGCAAAATTACCATAAAGATGCCTTTTTCTTTGCCTGCCATGCTAGTCTTGCTGCCTTAATTCCCTGCCCGCCCTCCTTGCTTTCATCTTTTCCCTTCCTCACGCAAAGCGAATCTCCTGTTGTCTGTGTTCGCACTGCGCTCTGCTTGTACTTCTGGTAAAGGCCTTACTTCCCGTTGCCTGGTATTTGAAGTTAGTTGTTTACTTGTCTGCCTCTCCAGTTAAATTGTGAAGTCCCTGAGTGGAAAGACTAGGACTTTTTTGTCTTCCTCGCCACCCAAGGCCCTTAGTGCAGTGATTTACATAAAATAGGGGTTAAGAAGATGTGTGACACATGAGTGATGATCATTCTATTTGTTTTTAAACCAAGAGCACTAAGTGGAATCGATCATGTACCTATATGGCATTTTGCCTCACAACATTGTGGACGCCTTCTGGTGGAATATGTCAACTCTTTTCATTTATGTTTACAAGATCCACTTCCCAGGGATTGATTCAGGAATTATGAATAGTCAAGGCCCCTAGGCATCGCCCAACTTTAAAGTCATCTCATCTCTTTTTATCAAGTTTATTTATTGAGCGAGAGAGAGAGAGAGAGAGAGAGAGAATGGGTGGGGAAGTGACAGAGAGAGGGAGAGAGAGAATCCCAAAGAGGCTCTGTGCTGTCAGCACAGAGCCTGACGCTGGTCTCCATCTCACAAACCATGAGATCATGACCTGATCCAAAATCCAGAGTCAGATGCTTAACCGACTGACCCACCCAGGCGCCCCAGTCATATAATTTCTCTAACAGACCCAGAGGACTGGAACCTGAAACCAACCATTAAGTGGCTCTGTAACACCAGCCTGATAATAAGCTTGAGCCAAAGGGAAAGNCTCTTGAACTATCAGCACAGTGCTCAGCACATAGTGAACCCACCACAGCCACCATCCCTGTCCTGGTCTGCAGAGAGTCTGGAATGTCACCCTGCTGTCCACCTTTGCTCAGCCTTGCATATCATCTGCCAGGGGTTTTGAGTAGGGATTCCAATGAAATACAGGATGCTATGGAAACTTGAATTTCAGATAAACAAAACATACTTTTTTCCAG
>NW_027528635.1:873718-874896 GCF_008692635.1 Crocuta crocuta | reverse complement strand
AGAGTCAGATGTTCAACCGACTAAGCCACTCAGGCGCCCCTCCTTGTATTTTTCTTTGCTACATCTGGCCACACCAGCAGAAAGTACCCCTCAACAGCAATCCCTTGCCGCAAGTCCTCAGAGTTAAACACAGGTTTACAGAGTTTGCATTTTAATTGCTTCTCTGTCCAGTCCATTTTAGGTATCAGCAATTAATCAAAAATCCAGCACAGGGACCCAGGCTAGTGAGGAAAAGCTGGGCAGCTTTATTCCAGCTTAATATGACTGAGTTTTTCACTTGGGGGAGACATGGCATTTTTGATACAAACGAGTTTGTTCTGTGCCAAATGCACAATCCAATTCTGTTAGTTTTCTACCCGTACAGTATTTTGGGGTGGCTCTATAGACGTAGCCTAGAATTCAGTGCCTGTACATTCTAGAAGCTTTCTATAAGCAAAGAAGGCTGTGTCAGAACACATAGAAATAAAAAAAACTCCAAAACCAGTTCAAAGCATTGGCTGGGGAAAGGGTTTTTGGTTATATCTCCAACAACTGGCACGCGTAATATTTTCTTTCTTCACTCACTGGTTCTTGCTGTTACAGAGTTTTAGTGTTCCCTTGGTGAAGCTGGACTCAAAGGAGAGATACTAACTCTATGGAGCAGGATCTATCCCCAACCTCATACTTATTTCTGACAGAGTAATTTTACATAATGGATCTTTTCCAGAGTATGTTGTAAAGTGCTACAAATACCTGATAGATGTCCACAGTGTGGAGACTGACCATGTGATTATCTTTTAAGAAATGCATGCCCTTATGTGCATGTATAGGGATATGTATATGTGTAGGTATATATATTCAAGATCACACAGGCTATTTTAAAGAACTTTTATTTGGGGTAAAATGGATTATTTCAACAGTTGATACTTTGATACTATAAGTTGTTTAAATGCAGACAGTTTTCTGGATATGCTTCTTGCAGATCCACTACATGGTCCACAGGACTCTGGAGACTTATCCTGAGAACTTTATTTTATTTATTTTTTTAAATCTTTTTTAATTTTTTTTTATTTCTGAGAAAGAGAGAGAGAGAGAGAGAGAGAGAGAGAGAGAGAGAGACAGTGTGAGAAGGAGAGGGGCAGAGAGAGCGGGAGATACAGAATCTGAAACAGGCTCCAGGCTCTGAGCTAGCTCTCAGC
>NW_027528635.1:869377-873679 GCF_008692635.1 Crocuta crocuta | reverse complement strand
GAGACAGTGTGAGAAGGAGAGGGTCAGAGAGAGAGGGAGATACAGAATCTGAAACAGGCTTCAGGCTCTGAGCTAGCTCTCAGCACAGAGCCCGACGCGGGGCTCGAACCCACAAACTGTGAGATCATGACCGGAGCTGAAGTTGAACGCTTAACAAACTGAGCCACCCAGGTGCCCCGTGAGAACTTTATTTTAAATAACCAACTGTATCTTTTGCTTATTCTGCTGTATTGTGTTTCTTAATACTTGTTATCAATTTACTTGATATCATAGCATGTATCTTTTTTGCAAAGCATGTCCTTCCATTAGAATATAAAATCAGTAAGGACAGGGGCTTTGTTTATCCTGCTCATAGACATTGTCTCAGTGTCTAAAAATGTGCTAAGCACATGGTAATCATACAGTATTTTGAAAGAACACATGAATACAATAGTCCACTAATAGCAGCTACTTTTTGTTGAGTGGCTACTATGTGCTATGGACTGTGCAAAATGTTTTATATAGGACAGGAGAGATACATGTTTTATTGTTCATAAATGTCTCCAAGGATGGATCCTGGTGACTGAAAGAACTTTATTTTCTTGAAGGAAGTAATAATTGATAGTTGTGGAAGGTGAGAATTGAAAGAACTTTATGGTTGTAAACAGTTTTGCCTATGACAGAAAAACATGAATACAGGTCTTGAAAGGTCAAGGAGCTACTATTAGGACTTTGGGAAAAAAAGAGGCAAGATTGAGATTAAGAAGCACTTGAAGGAAAGTTCTACAAAAAGAAAACTCCATGGCTGGAGTCAAATGAAGGAATTTTGGGGTAGCAGTTAAGATATATGATAGGGATTTTAAAGGGAAACTTTCTTACCACGTTATATATAAATCAGTTTCCGCTATTTCTTGAACCAAATGTTCTGTAAATTGTATATTTCTTGTTGGTATCTATACATTTTCTTTGGTGGGTATTATGAGGAATGCCATGACTTTCTCCAAAATACACATGAGAAGACAGCAGGGTTGCCTGCCTAGATCAGCCACAGACATAAATAGAATCAAAGAATCTGACCATTGGGAGTCACCACATAATCCAACGTCCCATCTAATATGGGATTAACTCCACTGGACTCTTAAAAGATGCCTTCTGTATTAGCATGTCATTTGGTAACAGACACTTTATTAGGAAGTCCAATGGGTTTTTTCTGGGGACAGATCCATTATTCTCTTATTCAGATCCTTTTTGTAACTTATCTGAAACCTACTTAACTATAATTTGCTTACTGTTATTGAAGTAATATGCTTTTTAAGAGTCAGTAATGTATTTGACAATCGGGTTTTCCTTCTCTTGGACCTTTAGGAAAAAAGAGACCCTGAATGTCTCTTCCTTACATGTGACATTTTGTCAATGCAATGAAAATACAATAATATGGACTTAACAAACATTTTTAAACTAATAAATTTGTTAAATTATTATTAAGTTAATAATTTAATTTGTTACATTAATTGTGCTGTCATTGTGTTCGGTCTTTTCTAAGAGTCTACTAATTCCTCTCTTTAGGGATCCTTCAAGTGTGTTCTGAAAGTAACAGTAACAACAAATACAGTGTCATAATATCAGAGAAATCTCTATACTCTAGTGCCACCTTTCAATGGGAGTAAACTGAGTCAGAGAGCAATAGGCTTTGTTCAAAGTCATGATGGTAGATAAGTGGCTGTGTGCAAAACAATGTGAGCTATGACACTCTGTCCATTTAAATATCTACTTGAAGTGTCTGATGGGACATAGTACATAGACCAAAATATCAAGCAAGGGAAAAATTAGTCCCTTGACATATTTTGGCAGATGGAAAGTAATAAAGATATTCAACAATGATACCAACCTTTCTCAGTTTCCTAAACAACCCCCCCAAAAAAACATTCTACATTTCTCTCCACAGCACTGTTTTTAAGTACCACTCTCTTTCTTGAAATATGTTAGAATTTGGACTTAACATCTAGTGATTTTCAAAGGACCAAGTCCATGTCTGATCATGTATTAAAGGACTGTGTCCCTCCTTATTCATATGCAGAGCTATAATTGAAAAAAGTTAATCATACTGATATGTGAAGAAGAGAAAAGGAGTGGGGGAGGGTCAAAATCTCCAAAGATTCAATATGAATACTAACGCCTTTGTTGGGTACTCACTCATAGCAGACACACAAAAGATAAGCCCGTAACACTGTCAACATATTGTGTTGTGAAGTCAAGCAATCACCGTGCTCAAAAAGGATTAAACTCAGATGATGTTTAAATCTCTGAACAGTTAAATGCCATTTATCATTTTGATCTAACGAAACCCAGCAGCGTCCCTGTATAGGGGAGAAAAGGGTTTACCGTCATGCAGAATGAACCTTGGTGCAATAAGGAGGAATTTCACCAAGGATTTTCCAGGCAACCCAGAGGAGCAACCTGTGAGGCTCATCAGTTCACTTTCATCATACAGAGAATTTCATCCACAGCACGGCATAGCCTTACATTTGGCATTCAGGACAAATCACCTTCATCTTTCCACCTGCCGAGAGGTGGGAGTCATTTAGCTGTGTCTAAATTATTAGTGTGAGTAGCCAAATCTGGGCTCTTGTTCCAAATAGAAGCTGGTTTCTTTAGTCAGATATGTGCATGGCAACCATCCATTAACATCGACACATTTGCCTGATGAAAGATTCCAGAAATCAGTGTATGTGAATGCCAGGGATGAGCAAGACACTTGGACATGAGGTGCTGTGAAGGGAAGAGACACAAGGAAGGATGCATAAGGGATATAAGGGGAAATATCTTGCAATTCATCTGTTTTCTCTATTTTTCACTCTCTACCTGAAGCATAAGACAACACTTCGAGTTTCTTATTTTCCCCTGCCTCCAGGTTCACTGTACTTCTGGGCTATCCTCCNCACAACCTTTATAAAAAAATGTCCAATGTCTTAAAAAAAAAAAAGAAAAAGAAAAAAAATGGCCCCCATGCGTCATCATCGCCATCATAATAAAGGTCAAGCACGGTAGTGTTATGTGCAAGGGCTCTTACACACTGGGTCTCACAGCTTTCTAGTATCCTTTCTGGCTACTTTCCATGTGGCGCTCGCTGACCACCAACACAATTACCCTGCATTTCAGCTACACAGAACTTTATTCCCTTTGCCAAATTCTGTCTGTCTTTCTCTCTTCCATTTCTTTAAAAACCAGGAATGCTAGATCGGAAATAACTTTTCCTTTCTTACATGTCCAGCGAAGTCTGCTCCTCCCAGAATGACGCGATCTGTGAGATCTCAGACCTTCATGGCTCAGTTACTTGTTCCCATCTATTAAATAGAGCTATTACTATACTGCATTGTAAATATCTCTGTGTGTAACTAATTTTTCTACCAGGCTTTGGGCACCTTAAGGGAAAATATGGTGTCATCTCTATTTTTTTTTTCATTGTTTGTCATGGGTATAGAGCTCAGTAGTGGCTGTGTGTTCTTATTTCAGTAAGGTGGTTCCCTTCAGAATACTTGCAATGTCTCCTTCTGTACGGAGATGGTATTAACTGAGCTTGGGAAAATAATAGTGCAAACCCAGAACACTGTAAAATAAGTTCAACTGTATTTTAGTTGAGCCTCGTAGCTCTGGAGTCCACTCTGGGCTGTCCTTGGGTAAGGAGGTTCGACCATATAGTACTCACACACATAAATGGGGACAATGTCTTTGATCTCTCTTCACTTGTATTTCTTAACGATAACAGATATATCCCTAGGCAGGTAAAAGAGGAGATGGGTTATCTGGGGATGGGAGCATGGTACCATGTTAAAGTCAGTTTCAAGTACAATGAGTTTGAAGAGTCAGAGAAAGATTTCCAAATATGGGGTTAGTGCCATTGGACTTGAACACATGTAACCTTTTGAAGCTTGGGACAAAGTAGGAGAACATAGGGTTCTAGAATGCATTTTAATTTATGCATGACTACTGTAGACTAAGATGCTCTTTTCTAATTCAATTACTAGCTCACAAGTCCAAAATAAGGACACACACACACCCACACACACACAGAGTACAACATACCAGAACAATGAAGCTAGAAAATAAACACATAATAATTCATATCAGTTAATAGGCAACATTTTTTGCAAGCTTATATTATGTAGTCAAAACCAAAATCAACACCTCTCCCCAGAAACCACTTTTCTCAATTACAGATTTTCTTTTAAAGGCACTTAAAGTCTATATAAGCCTGTCCCTAACCTTAGCTCCCTCCTCCACATTTTGAAAAAAATGATCCTTATATATATTTAGAATACAGGA
>NW_027528635.1:868977-869345 GCF_008692635.1 Crocuta crocuta | reverse complement strand
TATATATCTTTAAAAAGTTAAAGGTACTGAAATTTTTTAGAAAGGAAGCTCTTGACATTGATCGCCAGTGTCTGGGAGCCAACTATGCTGATGTTAATAGGCTTTTCAAGCCTATGATGCCATTTCTGAACATGGTAAGTAAAAGCGGTGATATTGATGAGTGTATAGTCAATCAACCCTGCTGGATCTGGTTTAGAGGACATGTGTGAATTTACAACTACTTCTGTACAGCAATCACAGAAGTCACCAAAGAAGAGAGTAGTATTCTACCACGTGACATGAGAAATGGAGCCTCTTTGGAGGCCGAATTAGACATCATACACGGTATGTGGATATAAGTGATTGTCCTGAGGCTCTTCTAAAAATAA
>NW_027528635.1:867026-868963 GCF_008692635.1 Crocuta crocuta | reverse complement strand
ATAACGGGTAGCCCAAAAGAGCAAGCACAAAACTCAAGAAGAAAAAGGTCTGAAATGGTCATCATAAAAACACATGTTAAGTGTTATTTCCATGTGAAATATAGTGGAGCTCATAAGCAAATGTAAAGAAACGATTCATTCATAATCCAGGTTAATTTCTCAATACAGACAATACATCCATGGTTCTCTTTGCTAGGTTACTGATGTCACAGTGGGGGTCTTGAGATTTGTCTTGAAGGAAGCAGGGATGTGAAAAGTTCCAGAAAATGCGGTCCCCTTAGAGTCTCTCCTCAGATCAGATTTCTAACCACTTTGGATCGGATGGTCCTAACAGCTCCTTAAGAAGTTATTCTTCTCCTTGACAATAGGGTAGTTGTCACTCGGTTGTCTTCCTTCCGTCCAGGATGAGTTCTTCTCTGGTTCTCTATCCCTTCTACTCGCTTTATAGTGATCTCGGTACTAAATCCATCAACACATTCATTCCTCGTTCTACTGTTTATTGAAGGACTAAGACGTGTGAGTCACTGTGCTTTTTATAGTGATGAACACAATGCAGCTTGTGCTCTCACGCCTTTCACTTTGGGTTCTAGTAGCATAATAAATGTCAACCACATTGGTTTCCACAAACATAATTTTGTGGCCTGACGCTAGCCTGATGGCATGAGAAACACGAGGAGGCATACATAAAAATAAGGATCCCTGGATCCCACCCACAGATATTCCATTTCTGTTTGGGGTGAAATCTGGTGATTTATAGTTAAAAACAAACAAAAACCTTGCCAAGTGTGCTTTCTGGTACATATCCAGACTCGGGAACTAGTCTAGTGTACAATTAACTGATTTTTCTTTTTAGGAGAAAACAATAAACCACGTATTCATTCTGCTCCATCAGAGAGCCTGACAGCCAGCACAGCTCCTGAGTTCGGTGGGTGGGGTGGGGGAGGGGTGGGAGCAGAGAAATAAGTGAAATCATGGTGTAAGAGAGTTTGAAAGTCACACAGAGCAGATCAGAATCAGTAAATCCTAGCAGCATACGTATTTTTTTAAAGGCCAGAAGAATCCAAGACAACTATTAGAAGCTGAAAGTCAAGATCTGAGGGGCAGAGAAGACAAAAGTAAGAGGCAGAAGACAGGAACGGGCAAGACCCCAGAAGGAGAGTGGGAGACATTTCCAACTTTATGTACCTGGCAATGTACTGCCTGCTTAACTCTATCTTGTCTCCAAGTTCAGTAAAACTCTTCAGTCAGATCGAAAGCCAGACACCTCTCTTCCTACCATAACATAGTTGACACATTATAAAACTGTTCTAGGTACAATGTGTTCATGACCTACTATTCAGGAAACAGTATACAACTATTTAACAGGAGTGCCCAGAACGGAATCCACTTGCAGAGAGATAATGGTCTTAGTGATATGGCTTAGTGTGATTTTCCATTTTTAGCTTCGGTCGCTAGTATACAATATAAGTCCCATTTACTGAGCAGTCACTAGGGTCCCAAACCCTGGTACTGTGTGCTTTTTCCTATGCAATAATGCATAGACTCCCCACAACAGCTTTATGTATTAAGTAGTTATTATCCCCATTTTACAGATGAAGAAACGGGTCAGGCGTAAGTGGTAAGCTGCAGACCCACANCGCCCTCACTTTCCTTTCTGGAGGTAATATATTTAATGGTAAAGGTAGCACTAAAGCTGTGAAATTGTACCCTTGATTGGGTATTGTCTTGAATAAAGACAAGATGAATGGTTTTGACTTTAAAGTTACATAATGAAACGCTCATATAAATATAAGTGATTAAATTTTAGATTCTTAAACTTCATTGAAGCTAGATATATGACCTTTGGAAGGACATCCTTTCCTATAAGAAAGTCAGTCTCTCCCTGCTTATTTGTAAGTTGGACATCTTTACTCTTCCGCAACATTTTCCCGGATTGG
>NW_027528635.1:866770-867008 GCF_008692635.1 Crocuta crocuta | reverse complement strand
GCCAGTGCTCTGGATTTTCATCCTAAGCTTCCTCTCAGGAAAAAGAGGCCACAGAGAGAGGGGTTGACCTCAATTTTTATGATGATTAAAGACAAATGATAACATAACAGGGGGCTAAGGCAGCTCAGCTTGTTGATTTCCGCTCTGTCATGATCTCACACTTCATGAGCTTGGGCCCCACCACGGGCACTGTGCTGATAGTGCAGAGCCTGCTTGGGATTCTCTCTCTGCCCCTCCC
>NW_027528635.1:855108-866712 GCF_008692635.1 Crocuta crocuta | reverse complement strand
CATTTATGAAATGTAATATCATGCTTCACACTGACCTTCTAACATACATCAAATGACTAACCAAAGTTAAGAGACATTGATCACATATCTATGTCAACATGTCAATACTTATTCATATTTCTGGTCATGATTCATCCAAACTGCAAACTGCATTTTAAAACTGACTAATAAGCCAGCGTTGGTCTGTTTATTCTTTGATATTGTTATTTTGAGCTGCAGATATGGGAAACATTATATTTATAGCTCTTTGTGGATGTAACGAATACATAATGTGGCACTGTTTTGTTCTTGTAAAATAGAACAAGGTTGATATTGAAGCCCACAAGTAAACATATATGCTCTTGTTTGAATTTATTTTGAATTGAAGTACCATAAGACAGATGTAGACACACTCGTATAAAAATACAAAAAGTATTTTTATTTAAAACACTATCATATGAAAAATGCTAGTGTCACAGTAACATTTTAGAGTTTCTTAATTTAGAATGTGTGTAATTTAAAAAGAGGAAAACTTTTAAACACTAGCCTCTTAATAAGAGAAATGCTTCACTATTATTATTTTCTTTTTAGAGAGGGTGGAGGGGCAGAGGGAGAGAGAGAATCCCAAGCAGGCTCCACACTCAGCATGGAGCCTAATACAAGGCTCAATCCTGTGACTGTGAGATCATGACCTGAGCCAAAATCAAGAGTCAGACACTTAACCAACTGAGCAACCCAGGAGGCCCAGAAATGCTTGACCGTTAAATTCTGTAGCATAAGTGGTGGAAAACTCAATGCAGCAACCTGTACAGATCTCTCAAATATATGAAGACTTTAATCCATTTAAGCATTGAGTTTAAATTCTTTTAATGTTTGTTTATTTTGGGGGGAGGGGAGGAGCAGAGAGAGACAGAGAGGGAGACACAGAATCCAAAGCAGGCTCCAGGCTCTGAGCTGTGAGATCGAACTCACAAACCACGAGATCATAACCTGAGCTGGAGTCAGACACTTAACGGACTGAGCCACCCAGGCGCCCCTAAGCAATGAGTTTTATAAAAATTTCTTCTGCAACAGCATATGTTTCAAAAGTAAAAACAACAGGTTAACCAACACAACAATGCCTGAAATTAAGTATTTGTTTGTATTTAAGATAGTAGTCACTGACTTAGGTTCATGAAATTGATGAATCTCCATTCTGTGATGACCCACTGTATACTTAACCAAGTTAGGGCTTCAAGTTAAAAATTACAATTACATGCATTTCTATATTTTCTGTCCTAGGAGACCAATAAATAAGAAATAAATTTTTTTCCAAATGGCAAAAGACAGCAAACAGAATGGGAAGAAAACCACCGAAAGGAAGTAATTTCAACAAGTGTCTGGGAAGCGAAAAAAGGACTGTAGACAGAAAGCCGAGGAAGCCGCGGCCTAGAATGCCTGCTGGGGGCCTACATTCAAGGCGAAAATCTGCCTGCTATGCTCAATTCTTGACAAGACTGATATGTACAAATCCAGGCATGAAGGACATCGGCTCTGCTATTTGTATCTGAACATAAGGGTATCAAAAGCATACAGAATAGATGGGCCCAAGAGGCATAACACATTCATTGATTTTTCTCTATTGCTTTTCTATTCTATATAGCATTAATTTCTGGAATTAAAACCTTTATCATGTACTTCCTTCTGCTTTCTTTAGGTTTGGTTTACTCTTTTGTTGCAGTATCTAAAGGTGGAAAGTTAGGATACCACTTGGAGATCTTAATTTTTTCGAATATAGGCATTTATAACTAACAATTTTTCTTTGAAGCAGTGCCTTAGCCGCCTCTCATAAGTTTTAGTAGGTTATCTAGGAGTGTGCTGTGTTACTTCCACATATTTAGGAGTGCTCTACATTTCTGTTACTGAATTCTAATTCCAATAAATTAGAGTGGTCAGAGAACATCCACTGTGTTATTTCTATGCAGTTAAATTTATTGAAGTTTGTTTTACGGAATGGCATGTGATCTATCCTGCAGAATGTTCCAGGTGCACTTGAGAATAACGTACTTTGTTACTTCTGATATCTTCGAGGCCTAGTTGGTGTATAGTACTTTTTAACGTTCTCCTATTTCCTGTTGATCTTCTTCTCAGCTGCTCCTTCCATTAATGAAAGTGGAATACCGAAGCCTCTGCCTATCATTGCTGAATCCTCCACATTTCCTCTTCATTTCTGTAAGTTTTGCTTCACGCGTCTTGGTGCTCTGTTGTTAGGCGGGTATATGAGTAAAATGGTCATACCTTTCAGATTGATTGGCTCTTTTCACATTATAAAGTACCCCTCTTTATCTCTAATACTACTTGTTTCAGATCTATTGTTTCTGATATTACTATAGCCATTCCAGCTTTATTGCAGTTCTAGATTTTCTCCTATGTTCTATTCTAGGAGTTTCAGTTTTGTATTTTACATTTAGGTCTGTGATCCATTTTGAGTACATTTGTGTGAAGTGTATAAGGTCGTTATCTAGATTTATTTTTCTGCATGTGGATGTCCATTGTGTTGCTTTTATTCCTTCATCTAATATCTGTTGAGTATATTTATATTGATCTAATTTTGGGCTCTCCATTCTGTTCCATTGATCTAGTTGTCTACTCTTTTGCCAAGAGCAAATTGCCTTGATAGCTTTATAGGAAGTCTGGGAGACAGGTAATGCATGTCCTCCAACTCTGTTCTCCTTCACTATTCTGTCTTTCCATATACACTTTAGAATCTGTCAACATCCACAAAATAAGTTGCTGGGATTTTGATAGGGATTGCAATGAATCTATAGACAAAGTGGGAAGAACTGGAATCTTTACAACACTGAATCTACCTGTATCTCCCCATTTATTTAATTCATTTTTTAAAATTTTGTTCATTTGAGTTTTATGGCTGTTGTGTAGTTTCCTTCATCTGCACCTTGCATATATTTTGTTAGATTTACACCTACGTGTTTCATTCTAGGGAGTGCGAATGTAAGTGGTATTGTGTTTTCAATGTCAAATTCCACTTGTTCATGACTGGTACATCAAAAACGATTGACTTGTTATACTAAACTTATACCTGTAACCTCACTATCATCATGTATTAGTTCTAGGAGGGCTTTTTAAAAAAATTTTTGGCTAGTTCTTTCAGGTTTTCTACACAGATGATCCCATCATCTATAAATGCTTTTACTTCTTCCTTCTCAATCTGTATACCTTTTATTCTCTTTTCTTGTCTTATTGAATTTGCTAGAACTTCTAGTACAAAGCTTAAAAGGAGTGGTGAGGGGCAGGTGGGCGGCTCAGTCAGTTAAGCTTCTGACTTTGGCTCAGGTCATGATCTCCCAGTTCATGAGTTCAAGCCTCACATCAGACTCGCTGCTGTCAGTGCGAAGCCTGCTTCGGGTCCTCTGTCTCCCTCTCTCTATGCCCTTTACCTGCTTGTGCTCTCTCTCTCTCTCTCTCCAAAATAAATAAATATTTTTAAAAAGGAGTGGTGAGAGGAAACTAATGCAGTATTTTATTCAATTTTTTGCACTAATATTTTTAGTGATTTCCTTATTGGTTGTCCTAGAGTTTAGCATGCCAATCTTAAATTACCAGAATAAGCTTAAGATTTATAATGACTTAGGGGCGCCTGGGTGGCTTAGTCGGTTAAGCATCCGACTTTCGCTTAGGTCATGATCTCGCGGTTCGTGGGTTCGGGCCCCGCGTCGGGCTCTGTGCTGACTGCCAGCTCAGAGCCTGGAGCCTGTTTCAGTCTGTGACTCCCTCTCTCTCTGACCCTCCCCTGCTCACGCTGTCTCTCTCTCTCTCTCCTAGAAATAAATAAAAAACATTAAAAAAAAAAAAAGATTTATACTGACTTAATTCCAGTGAGAGCTAGAAATGATACTCCTTTTTCTCTCCACTCCTTCCTCCCTTTTTGTGATATTATTGTTATACATACTGCATCTATAAATGTTGCAACCATTGCATAACACTGGAATTGCTAAAACTATTGCTTTACATAATTTTGTGTTTTACAGAAGCTCAAAGACAACAATGCAAAGCAGTAAATAGTTACAGCTTTTGCTCTTTAATAACTTAAAAAAATCATTTCTTGATTTCTTCATTTGTCCTTATGGTCTTAAGTTAACCATGTGGAGTCTTTCCTTAGTCCAATATAGCGGGTCCTTCTACCACTTCCTGGAAACTCCCAAACAGGAGCTGGGTTTACAGTTTTGAAGCATAATTTCTTCTTCTAAGGAAACCTGATTTTGCCCTTAAAGTCTATCAACTGACTGGACTATGTCCATCCACACTGTTGACGATAATCTACTGAGACAAGCGATTGCAGATGTTAACCACATTTATAAAACACCTTCTCAGCAACATCTAGATTAGTGTTTGGATTAATAACTTGGTACTAAAGCCTACCCACGTTGACTCATAAAAGCAAACCAAAAAAATCTATATTGGTGTGCTCAGTGGTACCTTGCATTTCTCTGCAGCTTTCTTGGTTGTTCTTCCTTCTTTCCTCTGTTTGTTGTTCAAACTGCATAATCTCTATTGGTCTATCTTCAGGATTTCTAACTCTCCTGACAATTAAGCCTATTGTTGAGCCCTTCTAGGATTTTGTTGTTGCTGTTTCAGTTAACTGTAGTTTTCAAATAAAGAATTTCTATTTTTTTATGGTCTCTGTTTATTAACGCTCTTGGTTTGACGTGACTTTCTTGTCATACTTTCCATTATTCCCTTGATCATCATTTTATCTTTAAGTACATTTATAATGGCTACTTTGAAGTCTTTTTCTCTTAATTCTGACACCCAGTTGCTTTGACCAGCAGTTTCTATTTCCTGATTTCCTTTTTTCTTTCCAATATATGGCTCAGACTTTCCATTTCTTTTCATGTCTTGTAATTTTTGCTGAAACATGGAGATTCTAGATCATAGATTAGGACAACTGGGCTTGTTGTTCCTTTTTTTGTTTGGTGACTGGCAGAGTCACTGTATTTCCCCCAGAAATGTTAAGTGTCTGATTCTGCACTTCATGGTGCCAAGCCTTAGCTTTGCCCAAGTTCTTCCTGGGATTATAGTGCTTTTGGCTCGGCTCTCTTTGACCACCTTGGTCCTTAGCAACCCCCACCTGTTAATCTTTACTAATCAATGGCTGATTGCTATATTATTTTTAAAAATGTCCTTGGGCATAATTGATCCACAGATTAATTCAATCAAATGCAGTCTCTTTATTTCTTTATTCATTCATTCATTCGTTCATTCATTCTTTAAATGCAGTCTCTTTTAAAAGCATAGTTTGTAAGNGCCAACTTACTTTTTTCCCAATTCTGTCTAGAAAATTAGTCAGTCTACACTTTAGCCCACATGTCAAATTATTCTACCTATCTCCTCCATTGCCTTTCACCAAACCTCTCTTGTTTTGGAGAACACCTCTCTTAGGTCAGTTTGGGATGTCATAAAATACCACAGACTGGGTGGCTTACACAACAGAAATTTATTTTCTCACAGTTCTTGTGTCTAGAAGCCCAAGATCAAGGTACTAGCATGGGCAGGTTCTGGTGAGAACTCTCTTCATGGCTTGTAGACGGCCACCTTCTCACTGTGTCCTCATTTGGCTGAAAGAGAGAGAGCATGTTTTCTGGTGTCCCTTCTGATAATGGCACTACTTCCGTCATGAAGGCCCCACTCTCATAACCTCATCTAAACTTCCTTATGCCCTAAAGGCTCCATCTCCAAATACAATGGCACTGAGTGTTAGGGCTTCAACATATGAACTGGGGTGGCAGGGGGGAAATGACACACTTTCATAGCAATATCCCTAGGATTGAACTTCACACTCTGTTGCAAATGAAGTTAGTTCCTTCTGGAAATTTGGAGCTCTCCATTTTACAGCCTGCTNCCCCCCCCCCCAAACAAAATCTCTGGCTCCAGGCTCTAGAGCTGGAAGTGGGGACAATGTCAAACTTATCTGTGAGTGACACCCCCAGTTTAGGCGCTGGGTACTAAGCGGAGAGGGGCAGTAGTTTCTTCTGGCTGGCCTCTCCCACGATGGAACTGCCATCTCACAAACCAGAGCAAGGGTGACCAGTGGCCCAATATTCTTAGCAGTGTTTTACCCTAAGTAGAATCTTAGTCCCACAAGTGTCAGGCTGGGCCGAAGAAGGGTGCCTCCATCTCTCAGTTGAAATCACCTACAATTCACACTTAGCAACAGGCGGCTAGAGGAAAGATGAGAAACCATTATCTCCTGCCCTTCCCAGGAAGACAGAGCCTCTGGGAGATGGAGGCAGAGGGGGCCCTGTCTTCTTGGCTACAGCACTTTGGAACTGCGTCTCTGTCTCAACTGAACTCTGAGACAGAAGGGAGGAAATGGTTCTTAGTTCAAAAACCACAGACTCTTACTGTTCTTCCAGAATTTTAGATTTTCTTGAATCAATGCGCCTTCATTTGCTGTATGTTCTTAGGATTACAGAGACAAATTTGTCTATCAGGCCAGAAGTGGAACTCACCCAGTAGGAAGATATTTAACTGCTCACTAGAGAAATCGAAATAATTAAATTAATTGGCGAGAAATGAGGTCATCACTTGGATATCTGCATCTCATAGTAAAATAGTGGATCCTCAACATGCATCCAAGCTCCCAACCTGCTTGCAGTCAATTGAAACCTGTCAGTTGAAACCTCTGCCCACGTACACAGCACTTCCTAGGAGCTCTTTAAGGCCTCATTATCAAATATTGATAAAGGAGTATCACCAGACCTCCGACAACAAACATGTATAGAAGTAAAAGGAACAAGGAAAATAAAAAGTCAACAGTCTAGGAAAACAGACAAAAGTAAAAGAATAAAAATAACTTCAAAAAGACCTGTAATTAATTTCCAGAGAGAGCATCTCCATAAAAAGGAAACAGGAAGCAATGGAAAAGGAACAATCAGAAATGAAGGAAGAGAATTTGGAAGTTAAAAATATATTTGCCAGTGAAATTTTCAATATAAAGTCAGAGATAAATTCAAGCAAATTTCCACAAATGAAAAAATAAAAAAGACATTAAAAAGGATGGAGGAAAATACAGAAAGGGGAATTTATCTTGTAGTTTCAAATTATGATTAATAGGAATTCTACAAAGGAAGAACAGCGAACATAAGAGTAGAAAATATTCAGTAAATAATTGAAGAGAATTTCTCAAAGCACAAGTGTACAAGTTTTTCAGATCAAAAGGCCCAAGACAATAAATGAAAACTAAGAATCTTTCCCATGAATATAACTGTAAATAAATACCTTTAAGCAGCAAAGAAAATGAAAAAACAAAAAAACCCATAGAATCTTCCAGAGGGCTAGAGTGGAAGAGGACCCAATCATATATAAAAGAATGAGCTTCAGGTTGATATCAAACTTTCCATCAATTATGCTGGACTCTAGAAGTCAACAAAGAAATGCTTCATAGTCTTGAGAGGAAAATGTGCGTGAGAAATCTTATGCTGACCAGACTACCAAACATGGGGGCAGAATAAAGAAACTTTAGGCAGCAAGGACTTGAAAATGTGCATCTCATGTATTTTAGGTTATTGAGAATGTACCTCAGCAAGAATACAAAAAGAGTAAACCAGGGAGAAGCCAATGGGATCCAGTAAGCAGTAAGAGAAATTGCAGGATTATAGCTACTCAGGGGTGCTACGGAATCAGCAGTCCAGCTAGGACTGCGAGGACAAGGGATCCAGGATGGAAGATTCTGGAATATTAAAAGGAACTGATAGACAAGATACAATGACTGCTGTCTTAGAAAATTTGAGGTCAGGGTGAAATCAGTTGTGCTTTATGGAAAAGGAACATCCAGTTGCAATTTACTCTTGGAACACTCTCCTCTAAGTGACTGTGACATTGGACCTGTAGAGACAGAAATGCAGTCTTAAGCATAGTACTTGACTCTGCAATGAGAACCATCTACAGGCCCATAATAACGCCAATGGATTTTTGTTATATTTTTACATTTTAGACTTTGGGACAAACCACACAAATCTTAATTATGGTTACAGAACAGACTAAAATCATCCACTTTGAGAAAGTAAACACAGGGGTGCCTGGGTGGCTCAGTCAGCTAAGCGTCCGACTTTGGCTCAGGTCATGATCTCACGGTTCGTGGGTTTGAGCCCCGTGTCAGGCTCTGTGCTGACAGCCAGCTCAGAGCCTGGAGCTTGTTTCAGATTCTGTCTCCCTCTCTCTCTGTCCCTCCCCTGCTCACACGGTCTCTCTCTCTCTCTCTCAGAAATAAAACATTAAAAAAAAAAAGAGAGAGAAGGTAAACATAAACGTATAGTTAATAGAGACTGGAAGGTAGACAAGACAGAAGGGAGGGTAAAAGCAACAATATCCTTACCTTGAAAAGGAGAAAGTCAAGAGAAATGAAGCACTTTATTTAATGTTGCTGAAAGTTGTAGATGACGTCATATCACCATATTGGGAGGAGGGAGATAGGAAAGGTAAGTGATTATAAGTGAGCTAAATTCCTAATATTTAAAAGGAGAAAAACAACAATATCAACAATAATAGTAACAGTTAAGACTGTAGGAGCCACTGTTTTAAGGATTTCACATATATTAAATAATTTAATTCTCGTAGAGATACCCTAGGGAAGATGCTATTTTTAATCCTACTTTACAGATGAAGAAGCAGGCATAGAGAGAGAGAGTAACCCACTCAAGGTCATGCAGCTGGAGAGTGGCGAAGCCACATTCAAACCTAGACAAACTGGCTCTAGAGTCCTTAGGTTTAACCTGTTTGTACACAAATGGCTTCTCAAAACAATTTTAGACAATGTCAAAAGTTGACCATTGAAAGAAAGGAACTATTAATTTTCATTATATGTTGTATTCTTTAATCCTAGTCATAGATTACTTTGGTAAATTAATATAACAAGTGAAGTTTGTACAACAGGGCAAGAATGAAACGTAGCTTTAACCTGGATGTGTAATGTTGGCCATATCACACAACAATGAATCACTTAAATGTCATGTACAATGCCAAAATGGAGAGAGCTAAATGTAGAGGAGAGATAGCAATACTCTAGTAGACGGATAACTACAGAGATGTCGAGTGGATGGAGGGATACATCTATCTTTGGGAAATTCAGTTAGGTAAGCTTGGTGAGCATTTGGGGGTCTCTCATCCTTGACTGCTTTTGCCTCTCTTTTGTGCCTGAAACATTCCAAATCGCCTTTTAAGACTACGCTCAAGTACCACTACTTCCTTCAATGTTTTCCTGCCCTGTGACTAACGACCATGATGGAGTCATATGCTATGCAGAGGCTGGGCTCCAGAAGGCAGCCTCTATGGCTAAAATTGTCAATAGTCAAAATTCAACTTGGCATTCCCATAGGAAAATGCTGTAACAGAAACCACCGTATTGCATCTCAGTAGATCTAACAGAGTTAATTTTTCTCTAAATTTGGAAGAGATTACTGTTTCTTGGTGAGATGCACAAAAAAATTGGCTTTGTTTTAAGGCCATGTAGCATGAATAACACCTGTTTTTAAACTTTGTAATCTTATTTAAAATAACTTTGGGAAGAGCAGATAGCTCATGTTTCATTTGTGGACTATACTGATCAAATCAGGTGATGGGCACGAGTTGTCATTTTTCTCCTCTTCTTTCACTTTTACTTGCTGAGTTCATAAATTGAATTCATATAAAATAAATGGAAGAAAGATGTAAATTCTCTGTAATCCTTTCACTGAGCCTTTCACTGAAAATTGTACATACTTATCATTCTACACTGAAATGATGCATAATATAATTTACATAGGAAAGCATGAATAGAGAATGATGGATTAATGAGTGACAGAAGAGATGAAAGAGACATTGATACAAGGATGAATAGATGAAAAAATCTTGTAATATATTAATAAAGTGTTAGGTAGCTGCTTAGATGTAGACAAGGAGGCTTAGAGATAGAGATGGACAGATGAATAGCTGGGATTATAAGCACAGAACTTGATAGACAGCCTCTCAGAATGATAACAGATAATGGAAAGATGCTGATCAGAGAGAATCTGATGATGAAGTGATGGCAGAAAGAAGACAGAAGTGGATGAGGGTACAAATACAAGCAGATATTTATGCATTCATTCAACAAATATTCGGTTAACTATTAAGTGCTAGTCAGTCTATTAGGAACTGAAGACACAATAGCAAACAGAAAGAGATTATGGTCTTTGCCTTCCTTCACTGAGCTCAGAGTTAGACATGTTACTATGAGGACATTAGGTGCTAAAAAGAATTTTGAAAAAAATCAAAAGTTCAGAAAAGGATAGGGATGTAAGTTTAGGAAGGACAATCAAGTAAAACTCCAAACTAAGGAGACAGATGAATAGTATCATACTATATGGACAAATATAAAGATCAACAGTTGACACAGATAGGCATATGGTGGGCAATAGAGCTATGTAAAAAAATGTGAAGAATAAAAAACACAGTTGATGGTAAGATAGGAAAATGATAGTAAAGTTGGGCAATTAAAGTTAAATGAGTGAATGCAAAATGAAGAAATGCAGAATTAAATGGATCTATGCTAGAGTGGTGGTATGTAAATCTAAAACTCTGGAGAAACTGATGGAAGGTTCCAACAGAAAGAAAGTTGCAGATCAAATATAATTAATATTTTTTGTTTCACATTTATTCAGTTTTTGAGAGACAGAGAGACACAGTGTGAGTGGGGGAAGGACAAAGAGACAGAGACACACACAGAATCCAAAGCAGGCTCCAGGCTCTGAGCTGTCAGCACAGAGGCTGGCGTGGGGCTCGAACTCACAAACCATGAGAAAGTGACCTGAGCTGAAGTCGGACACTTCAGCGACCAAGCCACCCAGGTGCCCCAAATACAATGACTATTTTTAAACAGAATTCACATGAAGGTAAATCAATGCAAACAAAGCTTTAATGTGAGGAACAGCTTTTGTGGTGCAAATGATTGTAGATTCAGACACAGCATATTTTTAATCCACTTCAAAAGTAGAATCCAATAGTAATTATCAACCAGAGTTATTGGCCTTCGAAGCCCCTTAAGCTTCCACAGTCCCATAATATGATGGCCGCTCCCTATTTTTAGTCATCAGTCATGGTTGCTTAGCAGCCCTGGAAACTCCTTTGTCAGAAACCACTATCACATTGTGGACGGCATTGGAAAAATACGCTGCCTGCAAACTGTCACCCAGCATGGAAGCCACTTAGCTGGAGCTGCCAAGGGAGGACTTTCACAAGACACCCAAAAAAGAAATTTGCTCTGTCAAGGAGGGAGATAAGTGCTACCTGAAATAAGGAGAGATTCAAAAGGTCTTTATTATAGCTTAGGTATCCACTAACTACATAATCACAGAAAACACACTGGACATTTAGGTGTACATTAGGTGAGTACTGACAAATTTTTCAAAGAAACTGAAAAACGCCTTGAGTTTAGAGCATGCCTTATTTTATCTACCCCATCTAACTTCCCATTCACTTGTTTACCAAACACTAAGGATATGCGACAGCAGGAACTTTATTATCTGATGAACTTGTGATGAATACTTGGAGGACTAATTAAAAATATTGGTTGAAAGTGGAAATCATTTTTAAATTATAGATATCTTAGAC
>NW_027528635.1:854483-855089 GCF_008692635.1 Crocuta crocuta | reverse complement strand
GACAATTTATTGCATATTAAATCATTTAATAGCTGTTGTTTCTTCTCTTTTTTGATGTAGAGCCAAAGCCTTTTTGTTGAGTGGGGGGTCCTCTCTAACGTTCTCATGGTCATTATTACATAAACCACATGAGATCACATCATCTCTGACATCTCTGACAGTTTCATTTTCTTTGAACTGCAGCAGAAACTTGAGGACACTTATGAAGGACTGGAGTTTGTTTGTTTGTTTGTTTTTCCCAATTTCTCCCCGGACCTACTTCTAGGACAATTTGTTTTTTCCTTTACAATTTGCCTATATCAAGTCTTCCTTAATTAATTTACATTTCATGGAAATAACAGTTCTTTTTGAATCTATATTACTTTATATAATACTGAATTAAATACAAATTATTACAATAATAAGTACCCTAGACATAAAGAGGTTTGGAATCAAACATAATGACTCTCAGTAAGCATGAAACTCAACGGGTGGAAGCAGATGTGTACATGTGGGTAGGCTATTCGTTGTACATTTTCAGCATGTCTTAGAGTGTTTTATAGAAGGAATAAGGACCATTATTAATCTAGTAAGAGGGCAGCTAAGTTCTGCCTGTCTATGCCAAGC
>NW_027528635.1:847225-854294 GCF_008692635.1 Crocuta crocuta | reverse complement strand
AGAGAGACAGCGTGAGCAGGGGAGGGTCAGAGAGAGAGGGAGTCACAGACTGAAACAGGCTCCAGGCTCTGAGCTGGCAGTCAGCACAGAGCCCGACGCGGGCCCGAACCCACAAACCGCGAGATCATGATCTAAGCGGAAGTCAGACGCTTAACCAAGCCACCCAGGCGCCCCCAAATTATGTTATTTTTTATAAAGACTCAACAGTGCTTCTGGAATTATATATTCCAGATCGGGAAATACAAGAAATATCTTACTTACACATGACTGGTGGCAGTCTCATATCAGTAGCATTTGGATTTCAGCTCTGACAATTTCTAGCTTTGTGTTCATGGGTTAAGTCCATTGACCTGTTGGGGTTTCAGTTTATCCTCCATCAGAAAGGAAACCATTATGTGTATCAGTTATCGACTGATGTGTAACAAATCAAATGTATCTTACAAGCTTAAAACCAAAAGAAATTGTAATTTCACAGTTTCAGTGGGTCAGGAATCTGGGAATGGCTTAGCTGGGCGGTTCTGGCTCAGGGTCTCGCTTGAGCTTCCACGTAAAGCTGTAAACTGGGGCTGCCATCATCAGCAGGCTTCACCGGGATTAAAGGATCCATTCCCAAGCCTACTAATTAGGTCTCAATTCCTCAGTTCCTTACTGGACACTGGCCAGAGGGGAAGGGGAGGGGGGAGAGACAGACAGACGGAACCAGGAAAAAAACATACAGCCCTTTTGTAACCATTGGAAATGACATCCTATGACTTCTGCCATATTTTGTTCACTGGAGGCAAGTTATTAGGTTCAGCTCACGCTCAAAGTGAAGTCAGCTTCACCTCTTGTAAAAAGGAGTTGCAAAGAGTTTGTGCATATAATTTAAAACCATCAAATATACAGCACTGATATCAACCCTCTTCCACCTTCTAAAGTGAACTCCATCCAGTATACTGGAGAGAAACAGCCGTGGCAGCAACAGCAACAACAAAAATGTCTCTATAACTGCATTATTTTCATGTGACAGCTGCTTCTTTGAACCTCCCCTGAGTCCACTCTCTGGGACTTCTGGACTCCTGTCTCCTCCGTGATGACTCAGTTGTCTCTAGCGACACTGCAGAGAGGTGACTGTAAGGCAGTGCACAATTACTTCTCCTGGCCTGTCTTAGTCATCCCCACAGCATGGCCACACGGCCTATTTAGCTGCAGGGTATTTTAACCGTATTTGGAGAAACAGAATATCTCAGACCTAGAATCAAATACTGGGCGTATCTGCTATTAAAAGTCTCACTGGACTTCTCTCAGTCAACACGTCTTTCTAAAATGTTCCATCTTTCTATCATGTTGGCTAATCTCTATTATTCTTTCTTTTCTCAGACTTCACATATTCTTTTTTTTTTTCATTTTTGTGTGTGTTTTATTGTGAAAATTAACATAGTTACAGAAAAGTGTGTAAAAACATGTAAGAACATTTATTTTTTTTTCTGGCTATCTCTGATTTATTTTTATTTATTTTTTTACAAATAGTTTCTTGTCAAATTAGTTTCCACATAACACTCAGTGCTCATCCCCACAAGTGTCCTCCTCCATGCCCATCCCCCCCTCCCCCCCACATCCATCAGTCCTCAGTTTTTGTCTGCCTTCAAGACAGACTTCACATATTCTGGCTCATCTCTTAATACAGAGCAGTGCAACGGTCTCTGTTCTTCCCTTGCATCCTTCTCATAACCTCAAGATGTCACTCCCCACTCTCACGTGACATGTGGAGACACTGTCCTGAACAACATCCTCTCCCTAATAGTACCCACTATTAAGACGGATATTCATTTTCTCACAAATTACCTACCCATTCATTCATTCATTCATCCATCCATCCATCCATTCAACCATCCATCCATTTCTCCACAGTTTACTACCCCACCTATGATATGTTAAAACACGATGCTAGAAATGTAAAACCAATGAAGACACTATCCATGCTACTCAAAATATCACAGTTTAAAAAAAGGGATAGATGGAGATATACATTAGGAAAACAATGCAGAGAGCTTTCTTGGAGAGCAGGCGGTAAGATCTAATCTGAGTCCTGAAAGTTTCTTAGCAATTAGCCAGATACAAAGGTGAGAAGCTGGAAAGAAGAGAGATTCCCAGAACAGCGGTTCTCAAACTTAATTGTGCATCAGAATCACCTGCTGAGCTTCTCAAGCACAAATGCTGGGACAACACCCATCGTTGCAGATTCAGTAGGTTGAGGGTTCGGCCTGGTAATCTGCATCTCTAACAAGTTCCCAGGGGTAATAATACTCACGGCTGCTTGCCCAAGGGTCACACTTTAAGAACCACTGCTCTAGGCCAACAGAGATAGACATGGTGCGCTTGAAATACTGCACGTAGGTAAGAAGGGTTGGCACATCCAAGGAGAGTAGTAATGAGAGATGAATCTAGAGGACCAGGACTAGATTATGACACCCTTTGAAAGTTATGTTAAAAGGTCTTAACTTTATCCTTGGGTGGGGGGGTGGAGACACGGAGACATTGACTGTTATTAAGCGAGAGCATATACATGTTCATATTCAAGCTTTAGGAGGATCACGCTGAAGGCAATGCCCAGAACCGGCTAAAGTTGAAGGCAGATCCCCAGCAAGAATACTTAGGAAACAGTTGTATTGTATCAGGTGAAAGGTGAATTGAAGTAATGGAAATATGATAATGATAATTACCAGTATAAATATAATAATGTCAATAAAAGTGATGATAGCCAACAATTTTAAACACTATTGGGCATGCAGGAGTCTAAGACCTTTACATGAATTATTACATGTAATTCTCACAACAATCCTGTAGAATACATTGATTATTAGACCCATTTCATAAGAGGACAGTAAGACTGGGAGAAATGAAGTAATTAGCCTAAAGTCACACAGATAAGAAAATATGGAGTCAGAATCCAAATACAGATAGTCTAACTTTCGAATCTCTGCTCTTAACCCCACACTTTGAGGTAAAAGGAGGCTAATGGCCATGGGCAAGTCCATGTTTTGTACAACCAGGTTAATTATGGTTCCGTTAAGCCTAAACCCATTTTCATCGCTATATGTTGTCATAGAACAGGATTCTTTTCGATCAGAGTACTCATTTAAGTAGATAATTCTGCCTTTTGAAGTGATACTGCTTAATCAGGTATGCCTTCCTCACAGATCTGAATATCCAGGAAAATGGAGACTACATTTGCTTTTGTTTACCATTTGTATCCCCATGCCCTAGTATGGGGCCTCAGCCAACACTGAATTAATAATTCTTGAGGTGGCTCACTCGGTTAAGCGTCCGACTTCAGCTGAGGTCATCATCTCACAATTCATGACTTCCAGCCCCGTGTCAGGCTCTGTGCTGAGAGCTCAGAGCCTGGAGCCTGTTTCGTATTCTGTGTCTCCCTCTCTCTCTGCCCCTCCCCCGCTCACACTCCGTGTCTCTCTCTCTCTCTCTCTCTCAAAAATAAACATTAAAAAATAATTTAAAAATAGTTGAGAGAACAAAGAACAAATGAAGATGAGAAGGAATAAGTTCTTGGTGGAAGAAAAATCCATTTGGAAACATCCAATGGGTTATAGCATATAGACATCTGGAGCTTAGAGAAGAAGAAAAGCAAGAAAAAATAGATCTTGGAGTCATCAGCTCAGAATATTAACAGAACCCATTTGAGTGAATGAGGGTCATCCAGGGCTCGTATGAAGAAAATGTCATTATAAGGATAAGTGCATATCATGCAGATGATCACGAAAATGATAATTACTAATTATATTAAATTAATATAAATAGAACCTAGCTGATTACACATTTCCTTCGCTTTATGGTCACAAAGTCAAGGAAAGCCTGGATGTTGCTTTGGTGCAAAACTTACTAAGACTTAGACACATTTTATCTTCCCCAATGAACTGCCCAGCTAGTGCTTACCATAGACCTGCAGAAAAAACTGGTTTCATCTGGCATCAAGTAGAAGGGGTTGGCTCCCTTCCAAGTTGTGTTGTGACCTGGCATCTGTGAGCTGAGCACGCCTCTTGCATTCTGGCTCTCTCATTTCCTGTCACCGTGCCTGAGTGTGAAAGCCCAGCCCACCAGAGACATTCCTCTTTGTCTCTACTTTCAGTTGCAGGGATTAGAGCCCTTAGTACCCATTTAATCTGACCCGAGTAAGGTACAGTGGCCTTGAGTGGATAAAGGGAGAAAGCTCAATGTCATCTTGGTAGCATAAAGCCATGTCACAGACGTTTACAGAGACATTCTCCTTGGACACAGTGCCCTCCATGATCTGGCTCTTGCCATCCTTATCTCAGCTCCAAATACTCTCCCTTGCTCACTCTGTGGCAGTCGGACTGACCTCGTTATGGTTCTTCAAATGCACCAAGCCTGACCCTGTTCAGGGCCTCTGTACTTCCTTGTTCTTCGGCTAGGAACCCATGGTTCATTTGCTTGTGCTTTTCATAATACTATGTAAATATCATCCCATTAGAAAATGTTCTCCAGGGATGCCTGGGTGGCTCATTCAGTTAGGCGACCAACTCTTGATTTTGGCTCAGGTCAGGATCTTATGGTTCATGGGAATGAGCCCCACGTCAGACTCTATGCTGACAGCATGGAGCCTGCTTGGGATTCTCTCTCTCCCCCTCTCTCTCTGTCCCTCCCCTGCTCATGCTTGCTCTCTCTTTCTCTCTTTGTCGAAATAAACAAACAATAAACATTAAAAAAATAAAAAGAATATTCTCCAACCCTTAACCATCATTCTCACAACTATCACCCTATTCAGTTAGCTTTTGTTGATATGCGTTGTATCTACTAATAGTTAGGGTTTAGAAATTAAAACTGAAAAATGTTAATATATTTATGTTTTATTAATTTAAATATAATACACCATGACACGTTAACCTAAATGACACATCTATGAAAAATAACTGTTTTCAAAACATAAAACATGTAGTGAGAAGGGTGACATTGTTTTATATTTCTGAAAATATCTTTAATGTGTTGTTTAAAAGGAGATATCTGGCTTTGCATTTCCACTTTATCATTCAAACTTGAATGAAATGTTTTGACTGAAGTATATCAATAAAATCCAGCCATACACAGAAATCAAATCCGAGANCTCAACAGATGATGCTTTTTAAAAGTTACTTGTATATGGAATTTGAAACCAAAGCAGTGGACTTTTTAAATACTCGTTTGCACTAAATTCCATTGATTTATTTTACACTGGGGATTCTTTACCAGTGCCTGCTTTGTGACATCATGTACTGGTCACTTGGAAAACAGCAGTTCCCTGAACTATGCAGATCTTCCAAAGGCAGACCCTTCCCATTTATGCAACATAAAAAGGCCTACTTGTTGCTGTCACCACCAATCTCATCAGAAAGCNAAAAAAAAAAATGCTGTCATTTGTTTTTCTTGAAATGACAAACTCCATTCTTTTCTAAGAAAATATTGCCAAAAGTCCAAGTCTGAATAACAATAATTTGTCTGTCAGTCAGTCTGTCAAGTAAAATGACAGTCTATGAGCGAAAGCAGCGCCTCTGGTTTGTAACTCTAGTCATTACAAACGTGCTTTTACTCAAGAGAGCGTTGTTATTTTAGTATGCGGCAGAAATACTTTGTTTTCATTTGGTCACCAATCTTTAAAAAATATTTCTACTCAAGGTTCAAGATACAATGAAATTACGAAATTTTACTGTTTCATTAAAGATATTGTTAGGCAAGATTTTGTTTTATTTGTCTCTCTCTCTTTTTTAATGTTGTGTTGCCATTATCTTGATTCACACTAATGCACCAACATTGAATTTACTCTGTCTATCGGACTGATAGAGTAAAAGGGGAAAACAATATCTTAGTAACATTACAATAGTAACTTTGCCTTTGCTGACCCCCTAAAAGAATCTCAGAGACCATCCCTCATTGGCACCCTCAGGATCTCACTTAGATAACCAGCATCGTAGGTATGCTCCTTAGAGTAAAATTTCTGGGTCAGAGCATGCACATATTCAATCTCACTACAAGCTGTGAAATGCTCCAAAGTGGGTTATATCAATTCATGGCAGTATATTAAATTTCTTATTTCTATCCCTTGGTATTATTTATTTTAAAAAATTTTACAGAATTCCCTTCCTAAGGGACAAGCAATGTTCTTCTTTTCTGTTGCTTCTTTATTAGAGTATCCTATGAACATACAAGATAGGCCATTCTCAAAAAGATGCTAGATATATATTCAAACATATTCGATACATACAGATATTCAAGTACATGTATATATTCAAAGGGTAGCATGCTAAAGACACAGTTCTGAGACTTATTTCCAGTAACATTTTCTAGATATATTTCCTTATCAGAAAGTATAGAACTGCTTTATTTAACAGCTGCAGAGTTTTCCATTTTATGGATGTACCATCATCAAAGCAGTATTTTTCCTTTTTTCGTTAGATTTTTATAAATCTCACACATTAATCCTTCTTCGGCCATACATGTTGCAAATAAAATTTCCCAACCTGTGACTTATCTTTTCACTCTTTATGGACCTTAACCAAAGCTTTACTGTAATGTAAGCCAGGTTTAGAATTGGTTTTCTTTATTTCTTCATTTGTCCTGTGTTTCGTAACAAAACTGTTGACGTTCAGATTCTCAGGCTCAATTCTTAAATCCACCGGGATTCCTTTTTGTGCCTGGTGTGATACGCAATGTGATTTCATTTTTTCCATATGGATGACCAATCTTCCAGCATTCTCTCTCCTGACTTCCACAGCTTTGAATTGTCAGTTTTTTCATATATTAAGTAGCCATATGTAAGTGGATCTGTTTCTAGGTTCTATCTTCTATACTACTTATCTATTTTCCATCTTTCCACCAATACCATTCTGTCTTAATTACCATGTTGAAAAAAATGTTGACACGGGATACGACAAATCCCCACACCTTACTGTTCTTCAGAATTGTCTTCACGATTTTTGTCTATTAGGGGCAGATAAATGACATCGTGGATGTTGACCTGTAATTTTCCTTTCTTTATAACTTTATAGTCTTTTTATATTGCTTCACAAATTGATTTCCT
>NW_027528635.1:838658-846989 GCF_008692635.1 Crocuta crocuta | reverse complement strand
TTCACAAATTGATTTCCTTTTTTTTTTTTTAAGTGCATTTATTTATTTTGAAAGAGACAGAGACAGTACACTTGGGGAAGGGGCAGAGAAAGAGGGAGAGAGAGAGAATACCAAGCAGGCTCTGTGCTCCCTGTGCAGAGCCTGATGCAGGGCTCAGACTCACAAAACCATGAGACCTGAGCCGACACCAAGAGTCAGACATTTAACCAACTGAGCCACTCGGGTGCCCCTGATTTCATTTATAATAAATACATATTCTTAATGTACTTTTGTTGTCTGCCTTTCTTAGCATATTTCTTACTGTGTTTTAGAATTTTGGTGTGCAGGTTTATTTTCAATAGGAGGGTTTTCCTTTCTCATTCTCTTCCTCTTCCCTCCCCCTCCCCCACACACAATTTCTCTCTGATAATCTCTGTCTTATGTTTGTACAGCTGCATCTGCCAAACCCACCAGGTCCCACCGAGACCCTAGCCTTGCTTATGATGCCAATCATTAGCCACAATTCAGGGACTCACAGAGTCACCGATAGGGAATAATGTCACTGTCTCTTCATAAGAGTCTTTTTTTTTACTCCATAGAAACTGAGCTCCCCTTAAGTTTCATAATCCCAAACATTTTCCCAATTAAAGAAGATGGCGAGTGCCAACTCAGGGTCTGATTTCCATCAATGAACTTGTCTCTGGTACTGTATCTTTTAAAAATGGCTTTTAGTTTCTAATACTACACAGGAGCACAACTCCTGCTTACACAGGCCTCTTACAAACAGAGCCTAGAATTGCTGTAGCCTCAGCCCATTTTAACATCTTGGTTTCCTGTTGTTCTTTTGTGGTATAGTACTTTTCATACAGAATTTTGCTAGTTTTGTTTGTTTTTTTTTTTTAATATAAAAGTGGCCATGATTTAAAAAAAATATTTGGAAGTTAGTAAGTGGATTTCTCAACTTCTCTAACTCATTTGGTTTCTATTTTATGGACGTGCTGATATTTAAATTTAACTTTTCTGAGCTCTCTATTAAATAACTGACTCAAACAGCACAATCAAGCAAATAGCTTATCCTTAATCCATTTTGTGAAAGTTCAACTCGAGCTATTTCTTTCTTTCTCTTTTCTGCATCAGAGAAAACCAGAAAATCCTGGGCTGTCATCATTTCCACCGAGAGATAGGCTGTCACATTAGATCACTGATCTGGCCGATTTTACGGTCACTCACCACAGATGGACATCTTGGATTTTAGAGAAATGTGTGTGGGTAATTCACGGTACAGGCTAACAGTTTAAGGTAGACCATGGCATCTGCTTTGAACCCCAGGTCTACAACCCATAGGTGCAAAGGATTTCTATGTATATCCAAGCAGTGCTAGAGACAACATTGTGGCCCTGATAGTATTCACACTGAGGCTTTAAGTTAAATTAAAGGCTTGCAGACAATAAGACACTTCAGAGCGGCTCACTACTTTAAATGTTAATACTGGGGATTTTCATCTCAACTTAGTTCTAAAAAGAAGCTGAAATACTTTGAGAATACAATGGGAAGGTAATATCTTGGTGTCATGATTTTCACAGTTTTTGCAATCCACATGGAAGAAAAATAATCTTTCTTTGCCTGGTGGAGTTATAAATGAAGCTCACTTGTATCATTAATAGCAGCAAATTGGAGCTCTTCAAGATTTAATTTTTTTTATAAAGGAGAACGAAGTCCCAATCAGTCACACGGGCTCCATTCTTGCCTACACGCTCACCATTAATTGAGATAACATTAGTTTCCATGGCTTCATTGGAAATGATTCTAAATATATTAGTCTCTGAATACAGATTGAAAAACTAAGCTAGATGTAAAATCTTTCCAGTTAAGAAACAACCTGAGGGGCACCTGGGTGGCTCAGTCAGTTAAGCTTCCGACTTAGGCTCAGGTCATGATCTCGAGGTTCGTGAATTTGAGTCCCACATAGGGCTCTGTGCTCTGTCAGCACAGATCCCGCTTTGGATTCCCTATCCCTGTCTCTCTCTGTCCCTCCCCTGCCTGCCCTCCCATCAAAAGTAAATAAACAATAACAAAAAAAAAAAAAAGAAAGAACCTGAAATGTTTCCATCATCATCTAAACACATGCACATGCATATAGACATATGCATACACTTTGAAAAGCTTAATTGTTCCTGTGCAATATTAAAGAGTTTAGAGACTTGGAGATATGTTTTAAAAATAGAGATGATGATGATGATATAATAGATAGGAGAATGCATAAGAATTAAAAGCACATGATTTATGTCTTCTAGAGAAATAGCATGTCTAACTCATCTAGTACATAAAAATATTTATTTCTTCCGGGTTATAAAAATAAATGGTTATTATTACAAGTTAAAAGTAATGAGTTTTATATAAAAAAGGGAAAAGAAAATTAAAGTCACCCATTATCTCACTGTTCTAGATAACTGTTCAACAGTCTGTTTTATTTCTTTCCAGTCTGTTTCCAGTGTTTTTGTGTATTTGAATAAGAAAAGAGAAATCACACGGGTTCTACATTGCATTGCACTTTATGCTTTTGAGTTAAGATTACTTCTTAATCACTTTTATTTTTATCATTGTTATTATTAAACATTACGTTAAAATGCTTCATAATCATCCAAATCCTAAGAAGGCGCTATTCAAAGTTTTCATTATTTATTTTGGGACATTTAGGATCCTTTAGCCCTTTTTGGGCTATTTCGAATGAAGCCAAGTTTAACATCTGTATTCATAATCTAAGCCTTTCCAAAAAAATCTGTAATTATCACATCATCTAATAATAATTTCTCCTATAGATATTGATGCATACCATATTTAGTCCCATTCTAATGTACTCAAGTACTAGCATCTTAAACAATTATCCTCTCACTTCAGCCTCTGCTCTATCGATCTTCAAAGCCAATTTTTATGTTTTTTATGTTTTTACATATTTATTTTGAGGGACAGAGAGCACATAAGTAGGGAGGGGCAGAGAGAGGGAGAGAGAATCCCAAGCAGGCTTCGCACTGTCAGTGCAGAGCCCAACACAGGGTTTGATCACACGAACCATGAGATCATGACCTGAGCCGAAACCAAGAGTCAGATGCTTAACCCACTGAGCCATCCAGGCGCCCCCTTCAAAGCCAATTTTTAAAATGTTGTTGGCTCTCTCCAGCTCCTCACCTCCCACACTGGCATTCCAATCTGATGTTGTTCTCACCACTACACTTAATCCTGTCCAAGTAAAGTTACTCATCTGCTCTGCATCAGTAATGTCAACTTTCTGAAACTGTATTTCTTAACCTCAGTGATGGTCAGTCTAACTGACATCTACCCCCTTGAACTCTCTCTTTTTTTTTTTTTAATTTTTTTTAATGTTTTATTTATTTCCAGGAGAGAGAGAGAGACAGCGTGAGCAGGGGAGGGTCAGAGAGAGAGGGAGTCACAGACTCTGAAACAGGCTCCAGGCTCTGAGCTGGCAGTCAGCACAGAGCCCGACGCGGGGCTCGAACCCACGAACCGCGAGATCATGACCTAGGCGAAAGTCGGACGCTTAACCGAGTAAGCCACCCAGGCGCCCCCCCCCCTTGAACTCTCTTTTCCTTCAGCCCATATCACACTCTCCTTGTGCCCTTTCATTCTTATTTCCTTCACCAATTTATCCAATCTACCTCACCTTAAATGTTGGAATTACTCAAGGGTGCAGTCCTATGCTACCTTCCCTCCTGCTCTTCTCAGTCCAGCCATTTTATTTCATGTATCTTTCCAATCTTCTGAAGAAATTTACATTTCAAGTCTCATTTGACGGGACTCTATCAGACTGTTCAGATTCAAACTAACATATTTAGTCCTGGCCAGCTGCGGTCATTAATACTTAGCATCTACCTCTAGTTTATACCTCTATAAAATACCTCTAGTATTTTTCTCCACTGTTGATTTTCCTACTGGTTGGAACCTTTGCCCATCTTTGTATTTGCCAACAGTCCAGGCCCTTAGTAAGTATTCAGT
The DNA here is from genome assembly GCF_008692635.1 of Crocuta crocuta. Taxonomy (NCBI): domain Eukaryota; kingdom Metazoa; phylum Chordata; class Mammalia; order Carnivora; family Hyaenidae; genus Crocuta; species Crocuta crocuta. Next base: position 842,999 of record NW_027528635.1, on the reverse strand, counting down.
AAGTGCTTAGAGGATGAATGACTAAATCATTGCTGCTCTGTTAGAGCAAACGTGACTGCATGGAAGAGGAATCCAATCAAAATAGCTCAACGAAATATAAGATGTATTGGAAGGATACAGGAGAATTTCAGAGGATATAATAATAGGAAAATAAGGGTTCATGGGAATTTGGAATCCAAACAATCTTTTTACATTTAATTTATTAATTTTGAGAGACAGAGACAGAGACAGACAGAGAGTGTGCACAAGCAGGGGAGGAACAGAGACAGAGGGAATCTCAAGTAGGCACCACACTGTCAGTGCAGAGCCCGAGATCTCACAAACCAAGACCCATGGCCAAATCAAGAGTTGGAGGCTTAACCGACTGAGCCACCCAGGTGCCCCCAAACAATCTTTTCCTAGGTGAGCTTGTCTTGCTTCATTCTCTGGCTTCTCTCTCAGACATGCCTTCTTGGTTTAATTCTCAGAAAACACATATGGCTAATCAGGAAGGATACCCCAGAACTAAAGCCTCAACTCATGAATCTACGTGACTCTTAAACCTGATTCCCTAGTAATGACTGATTCAGTCACTGGGTCTCAACTAGAGCTTCCAAAAAGGAGAATTTGAGTGGTGTGAGGAAGAATCTCATGGTCAGGTGTCCATCCCTAATCCACTAATCTGTGCCCAAGGTTGATAACATTATGCAGAACTTGTGTAAACTTGCCCTTCTAGGCTATGGATTGGCAATATTTTCAGAGGTTGGTGTATGGTTTGGATGGTCACAATGGTCATCTCTCAAACAAACAGTGCCATGATCAATTTTAAGCTTTTAATGCCATAAGACTTTTCTCCCCTTCAGAACTCTATCCCATGCGATTCTGGGCTCTGTACTCCCTATTCCTGCCATGATTCTTGGTGACTTTAATAGTCCACTGAAAACTCTCACAACACACTGAGCTCGCAGTATCTTAACCTTCTTTCTTCCATTGTCCTCCATCCCATTTTAGCTGCTCATTCTCATGGCCATACTTGTACCTGGCGACTATGAGTAGCTATAACCCCTCCATGATCTCAATTTCTAACAGTCCACTCTCTGACCACCACTTCTTATCTCTCCGGCTCATTACCTCCAGAAATATGATTCCAACATCCTTCGAGGACCACACATCCTATCATCTTTTCACATCCCTCATTTCTTTGATATATTTTCTTCTCTCCTTATCCATATAACGTTGGTGATAAAGTATAATAATCGCTTTTTGCACAAATCGTTAATACCTTTGCCACCTATCCCTTCATTTGTTCTTGGTGAAATTAAAACTTGTATAAGATCCAACTCTCCCTATTCAACATATAAACCATAAACCAGTAACCCTTGATACTTCTTCCCTCCTCCATCCATAACGTTTCACAAAGTCCTGTCAGTTCTTGCCAGTGACCTCAACAGCCTCTTCACTCTACTTTCTTCATGCGCCTCCTTCTCGAATCTGGTCTCCACAAACATGCCAGAACTACCTGGAGGGCAAATCCATCCATATCACCCCATTGCGTAAGACCATTTAGTAGTTCCCAGTTGCCTGTTGAAGAAAATCCAAATCCTTTAAAATAGACTACAGCTTTTCTAATTCTCATGTCTTACAACTTTTGGCTCATACTTTATACTGCCGCAGGACTGAAATGCTTGGAGTCATGGCATATGGTTGTATATACTTGATGGTCTGACAACGTGAGATCTCCACACACTCTCTACTATACGATCTGTCCATGTTTGTTTGTTTATTTTTCTCTGCATGAAATACTCTCTTTGTCTCTGTTTATCTAGGGATACCAGGATGGGAGAAGCAGATACTATTTAGGGATATCTAGGCCCTACTCTCATTTCTTCAAGTCCAACACCACCCTCACGACCACCTGAGTGAGAATATGGCTTTTCTGTGTACATATGCTGGGAAATAACACACAGTAGATGGTTTTTGTCGGTGCCTGTGCAATGGGATACATACTCTGGGCAAAAAAGGGCAGTGGGAAAGGAATTTGAGAGTTTCATGAATCAGGAAAGATGCAAATTTGTCTAGAAAGTATAATTGGCAACTGCACGGAGCCAAGAAAAACTGCATTAAAACAGGCTACATCTGTTCCTACCTTGTGTGGCCATTTCACTTAAAATACACACTTATATTTTTGGCAAATTAAATTGAGAACTTTATCTAATCTTACACTTGGGATGTGTGATAACTTCTCTGGTATTTAAATATACTTTTAATAAGATATAAGCTTCTGAGTATCAGGTTTGTAACAATTAAGCAGATGTTAAAAATGAAAACGTCTCAATATTTAGAGTGACTCTTTGAGAAATTTATATCAAGAGTTTAAATTGCAATACTCTTTGGTTCAACAATTCCAAGTCTAGAAATGCATCATCATAATGAAGTAATATGACAATTTGGTAAAGGTACACACACGCACACACATAGACACACACACACTCAAAAATGATTTGGTTGAGCACTTGTTTAAATAATGAGAAATTGAAAACAGATGGTTAATAAACCATTATAGTGAATCCATTAAATGGTGCACTGTGAAGACACTAATGATAATTAGGAATATTTATATTAATTGACACAAGAAAAGCACAACATATTGTCATGGAGGAGTGAAAACAGCAGAATGCATAACAGTGTATAGAGCCATACACACAATACACACACACACACACACACACACACACACTCTCCCACTTAGACATAATGTACATGTGACTGAGAATTACATCTGGAAAAAATACTTTCAACATATTTTAAGTTTCTAATTCTATTTTTTGGAGCTCTTTTTACTTTCTTCTTCATACTTTTTTTCTATATTGTTTGAATTGTTCAAAATGATCACATATCAATTTCTACCATCTGATGAAGAGCTAATAAATTTTAATTTAAATGTTAAACCACTAAGGTACAAGAACATATTAGCAACTAGGTTTGCAATGTTTGGATGGATGTAAAAAGCCTTTTGCAGTCTAATATTTAAGTCAAATTTAATACAGAAAGAGATACATAGTTTTCACTACATAACGACTAAGAATTTCAGCAAGGCAAATGAAAAGCAAATGAACACTAGCACCCATAAGCAAAACCACAGCTACCGGTGAGTTGAGGGAAGTATTCACGACCTGTTTGAAAACAGTGGGTAAATAGTCCCAAAAGAGAAGCACTTACAAATAAATGAATATATATGACCCAGCTAGTTCACATTTAATGACATTACTCACTTATTTAAAAATTTAACACCAGATGAACTTAATTCCTTATCTACAACTAATAGAATGTCAGAATATTACTTTTCTTTCTATCATTCAACAGCAATTCACCAACAAGCCTAACTTGCAAAGTTGTACGCAAAATCAGTGAAAATATTCAGGGCCTGGCTCTAAGTGCCTTTAGAGGAATGGCCCTTTTAAACGATATACACAATTCTCCATTTTCTTTCCAGAGACGGAATTGTGTTTTCTTAAAAAAAAAAAAAAAACAAACCTCATGATACTTTTAAATGTAACTCCTGACACTCCACACAGTACAAAACAAGTAAAGAATATCTTTGGATGNTATGTGGAAACTAATTTGACAATAAACTATTTGTAAAAAAAAATAAATAAAGTAAGCTAGAGAAAAAAAAATAAAAAAAGAAAAAGAAAAAAAGAAAAAAGAAAAAAAAAGAATATCTTTGGATGTTTACAAACGCACACCAAAAGGGTTTGTATATAGAAATGCAAGCACACTTCTACGTTGTTCTGTGCTTCTTTTCCATTAACTAAAGAAGCTGGGCACAGCAGGTGTATCCGTAGCACTTCCTCCCCTTTACTGCAACGGAGCACCTACAGCATGGCGACAAGCACACGGGTGACAAGCTTCTAGGATGAGGAGGACCGAACGCCACTTCTTCCACGTGCTGGTTGGGTGATTCTTTTTGCACGGCCAATGCTATGAGCGTCAGCGTTTAGAATTACATAATCAAAAACTAGGATGTTAATATCTCCTCACAGGGCTACTTGGAGAATGTAAATAAAACACCTAGCATAATGCCAGCCACGTAGTATGGGTTCAATAAAGAGAACTACAGTAATAATGGTAATCAATAATTGTAGGACGGTCGGAGGGGGGTGGGGAGCATTGTACTTTCCTGCCCCGAGGAGGAATTATAAATTTCTTACCATTTTATCCCTTTTGCTGGGATTCAGTTTAAAGACTATCACGTAGGAGTTGTGTTTCTCACTGCGTGCAGCGTTAAGATCTTCGAGCCTTGATACTTTGTCTTTCTAAGAGAGGCACTGCCATATTTCTCTGTATGTGAAGAGGGCATTC
>NW_027528635.1:826071-838532 GCF_008692635.1 Crocuta crocuta | reverse complement strand
AGCCATGAAGGGCTCATTTTGTGGAATCCTGCTTGGAGCTAATTATATTTTTAAATTGCCCTCATTTTAAATTCGTGAATGTCAATAAATATTATTTAAACACAATGAAATACCGAAGTTATGGGGTATCTATTTGTTAGACTACTGGACCAGGAATTGCTCACCACTGTTTTAATTGCTGTTCCTGTTCACTCTGGAGACACGGGGAAGATTTTCTTTAAGAATTTAGTTTGTGCATTGGGAAATCGGAGTTGTATCTGCTTCAAAAAAGATATAAGGAACATGAATTTCTCTGTGCCTGGCCTTAACTTGAAAAAACATAACTGGAGAAAACAGGCACAAGAAGTCTATTCTGATTTTGAACACAGTGATCAAGATGCAGAAACAGGGAAGAGAGGGCAAGGCCAGGCCAGGCCACTGAGGAGCTCAGTGTTGTGGCCAATTCACGGGCTCTTGGTGTCTGACGTGAGTATGAATCCTTTCTCTACAGACTTGCACAGGTTACTGAAACTCTCGGCTTCCTTTGTCCCCCGTGAGACACTAGAATATTAATGGTGATTTCTGAAGGATATTTTACAGGTTAAATAAAATAAACATAATGATTAACACAGTCCTTGATCTATATAAGGTGTTACCAATGGATAACACCCCTGTACTGCCTTCTTGACAGTCGTTTTGATGAAACCTATATGCTGCTAGACCGAATTTCTCTATTTGTATCTAAATAAATTACCAGGTGACTATTCAACAGTAGGTAAATTCTCGAAGGTATTACATCATGACTCAAGGAAGACACAGTAGTTAGTTGCAAGACGGGGCTTCTTAGCTATGAAGACATTTACTACTGGCATTCAGTAGCTTTTTGTGAGGGCTATGGTGTTGAAAAACCACAGCTAACTTAAAAGTAGATGTCAAAAGCAATCTTCTCATAGAAAGAAATGTTAAAGGATATGAGAAAATCATTTCTGGGCTGGCAACAAGAAAAGGTGAGAGTCCTCAGTGCGAGCACACAGTGTGCAACACGGGCAGGAAGGACCGTCCCAGGAGATGAAGAAGACGCTAAAAGCTCCATGCGAAAACATCTGTGCAACGAAAAGGGCCCCAAGTCCATTTGACCCCACTTCGAAGTGCCCCGTTTAGGGTCCTGCCTAGAAGTGGCTTTAGGGAAGATCCTTCTTGACATTTTCCACATTAGAGCTTGCCTGAAGAATTTGATGGTGCTAAATTATATTTTACTAAAATGATGCAAGGTCAAATCACTAGCATTTAAAGAAAAGGAAAAAAAAAATAGAGAGAGAGAAGCTTTGCCGTGCATATGAATGGAAAGACATCACAAGCTCCCACTGGAATGATTAGGAACCATGTGCTTAAGAAGGTGGGTCAGTTGCTGTCATTCATTATTGAGCTCTCTATCTGTGTGGCCTCTAAAAGTCCCGATTGTCTGCTGAGGGCAGGGTTATTATGAGCAGCAACATAGGTATAATAATAAAAGTCTAAATAAGACTATTCACTCTTGTGTCCCAAACACCTACAGTTAGACTGCTGCAAGCCAAGAAGTCTCTAAGGCAATACTGTGTATTGAGTAACTAATCTGAGCTGCACTCTGTATGGTGGATAGTCTGAAAGAACCATCGAGCTCAGTCATAATCATAGCAAGTCTTCTAGACAGAACGTCAATGATCGTATCAGAGATGTTGCCTCATGAAGGCAAGTTTGAGGAGCTGGCCAGCTCCTCCGTTAACTGACTGGCTAATGACACTTCCACTTTACCTTGTTACCTGTGCTCTTCATAAAGTGTTTTCACAAATATTTCACTTTCCCTTCATAAGAAGCAAGAAAGAAAAGTGGGGATTTAGTGAATTCCCCGAGTTAACAGAGCTACCAGGTGGCAAGGGATTCTAGCCCAGGGTGTCCACTTTTCTTTTTTTTAATTTTTATTTTAATTCCCATTAGTTAACATAAAGTGTTATATTAGTTTCAGTTGTACAATATGGTGAGACAACAATTCCATGCATCACCCGTTACTCATCACAAGTGCACTCCTTGATCCTGATGGCCTATTTAACACACCACTGCTCTTCCCCCAGATGCCTCCCCTCTGGTAACCATCAGCCTGTTCTCTATAAAACATGGTATTTGTCTTTCTCTTTGATCATTATAGTCTCTAGCTCCATCCATGTCACTGCAAATGGTAAGATTTCATTCTTTTTTATGGCTGAATAATATCCCATTGTGTAGATATATATACACCACATCTCTTATCCATCCATCAATCGATGGACACTTGGGCTGATTCCACATTTAGACTATTGTAAATAATGCTGTCATAAACATAGCTATGCATGCATCCCTTTGGATTAGTGTTCTTATTTTTTGGGTAAATACCCTGTGATGCAATTGCTGGATCATAGGGTAGTTGTATTTTTAACTTTTTGAGGAAACTCCATACTGTTTTCCACAGTGGATGTAGCAGTTTGCATTCCCATCAATAGTGCTAAGAAGGTTCCTTTTACTCTACACCTCTGCCAACACCTGTTGTTTCTTATGTTGTTCATTTTACCCATTCTGACATGTGTAAGGTGATATCTCATTGTAGCTTTGATGTCCATTTCCCAGATGATAGCTGATGATGACCATCTTTTCATTTGTCTGTTGCCATCTGTGAATCTTCTTTGGAGAAATGTTTACTCATGCCTTCTGCACATTTTGTAATTGGACTATTTGATTTTCAGGTGTTGAGTTTTATAAGTTCCTTATGTATTGTGGACATTAATCCTCTATCAAGTATGTTACTTGCAAACTATTTACTCCCATTAAATAGGCTGCCTATGAGTTTTGCTTATTGTTTCATTTGCTGTGCAGAATCTTTTTATTTTGATGTAGTCCCAATGGTTTGTTTTTTCTTTTGTTTCCCTGGACTCAGGAGACCTATATAGAAAAAAGTTGCTATGGCTGATGTCAAAGAAATTACTGCCTATCTTTGTTCCTAGAGTTTTTATGGTTTCAGGTTTCACATTCAGATCTTTAATAAATTTTGAATTTGTTTTTGTGTATAGTGTAAGAAAGTGATTCAGCGTCATTCTTTTTGCATGCTGTGGTCCAGTTTCCCCAACACCATTTGCTAAAGAGACTGTCTTTTTCTCACTGGATATTCTTTCTTGCTTTGTTGAAGATAAATTGACCTCATAGTGGTGGGTTCATGTCTGGGTTTTCTCTTCTATTCCATTTATCTATGCGGCTATTTTAAAGCTAGTACCATACTGTTTTGATTACTACAGATTTCTAATATAACTTGAAGTCCAGAATTGTGATATCTCTGGCTTTACATTTCTAAGATTGTTTTGGATATTCAAGGTCTTTTGCAGTTCCACAGAAATTTTAGGATTGTTCTAGTTCTGTGACAAATGTTGTTGGTATTCAGTATTCAGTATTCATACCGATGATATTCAGTCACAGACTGAAACAGGCTCCAGGCTCTGAGCTGGCAGTCAGCACAGAGCCCGACGCGGGGCTCGAACCCACGAACCGCGAGATCATGACCTAAGCGAAAGTCGGACGCTTAACCGACTAAGCCACTCAGGCGCCCCAATAGAGAGTGCATTAAATATGTAGACTGCTTTGGGTAGCATAGCATTTTACCAATACTTGTTCTTTGAGCATGGAATTTGTTGCATGGAATTTGAGCACAGCATTTGTTACATGAGCATGGAATTTCTGTCCATTTCTTTGTGTCTTTTTTAATTTTTTTCATCAGTGCTTTATTGTTTGAGAGTACAGGTCTTTCCCCTCTTTGCCTATGTTTATTCCCAGGTATCTTATGATTTCTGGTGCTTGTAAATCAGATTGTTTTCTTAATTTTTCTCTGCTGCTTCATTACTGGTGCATAGAAATACAACAGATATCTGTACATTTTTTTTTAATCCTGTGAGTTTACTGAATTCGTTTATCAGTTATAGCAGTTTTTTTGCTGGAGTCTTTAAGGGTTTCTACATATAGCATCAGGTCACCTGCAAATCGTGAAAGTTTTACTTCTTCTTTACCAATTTGGGTGACTTTTATTTTTTTTCTTGACTGATTACTGTGGCCACGATTTCCAGGACTATGTTAAATAAAAGCGGTGACATTAGACATCCTTTTCTTGTTCCTGACCTTTAGGGAAAAGATCTCAGTTTTCCCCCATTAAGGATGATGTTAACAGGGCATCTGGGTGGCTCAGTCAATTAAGTGACTGATTCTTGATATCGGCTCAGGTCATGATGTTGCTATCATGGGACTGAGCCCCACATCAGGCTCCATGCTGAGTGTGGGGTCTGCTTGGGATTCTCTCTCTCCCTCTCCATCCCTCTCCCACTCTCCTTCTCTCTCAAATAAGTAAACTAATAAAAAGCATGATGTTGGCTGTGGATTTTTCATATATGGCCTTTATTATGTTGAGGTATATACACCCTGTAGACCTAGTTTGTTGAGGGTTTCATCATGAGTGAATGTTGTACTTTGTCAAATGCTTTTTTATACATCTATTGAATAGATCATATGGTTCTTATCCTTTCTCTTATTGATGTGATGTATCATGTTTGATGTGTGAATACTGAACCACCCTTGCAACCCAGGAATAAATATCAGTTGATGGTGGCGAACGATTTTTTAAATGTGTTATTGGATTCAGTTTGCTAGTACTTTGTTGAGGATATTTGTATCTATGTTCATCAGAGATATTGGCCTGTAGTTCTCCTTTTTGTAATGTCTTTATCTGGTTTTGGTGTCAGGGTAATTCTGGCCTCATAGAATGAATCTGGGAGTTTTACCCCCGTTTCTATTTTTTAGAATAGTTTGAGAAGAATACATATTAACACATCTTTAAATGTTTGTTAGAATTCACTGTGGAAATCATCTGGTCATGGACTTTGGTTTGTTGGGAGTTTTTTGATTACTGATTCCATTTCTTTACTGGTTATTGGTCTCTTCAAATTTTCTATTTCTTCCTGTTTCAGTGTTGGTAGTTCATATGTTGGTTAAGAATTTATCCATTTCTGGGGCGCCTGGGTGGCTTAGTCGGTTAAGCGTCCGACTTTCGCTTAGGTCATGATCTCGTGGTTCGTGGGTTCGAACCCCGCGTCGGGCTCTGTGCTGACTGCCAGCTCAGAGCCTGGAGCCTATTTCAGAGTCTGTGTCTCCCTCTCTCTCTAACCCTCCCCTGTTCATGCTGTCTCTCTCTCTCTCTTAGAAATAAATTAAAAAAAAAAAAATTTATCCATTTCTTCTAGATTGTCCAATTTTTTGGCACTTATTTTTTCATAATATGCTCTTATAATTCCTTGCGTTTCTGTGGTATTGCTTATTTCTCCACTCTCATTTACGATTTTATTGAGTTCTTCATCTATTTTGTTCCTGATGAGTTTGGCTAGAGGTTTATCAATTTTAGAGATTTTTTTCAAAGAATGAGCTGCTGGATTCATTTATCAGTTTTTTTTTTAAGTTTCAGTATCATTTATTTCTGCTCTAATCTTTATTATTCCCTTCCTTCTGTTGGATTTAGGTTTTGTTTGTTGTCCTTTTTCTAGCTCCTTTAGGTATAAAGTTAGGTCATTCAGATTTTTCTTGGCTCTTGAGTGTATTGCTATAAATTTCCTTCTTGGAACTGTTTTTGGTGTATCCCAAATGTTTTACACCACTGTGTTTTTACTTTCATTTGTTTCTATGTACTTTTGTATCTCTTCTTTTATTTCCTGGTTGACTCATTCATTGTTTGGTAGCATATTATCTAACCCCGATGTATTTGTGGTCTTTCCAGATTTTTTCATGTGTTTGATTTCTAGTTTCATAGTGTTGTGGTGAGAAAAGATGCATGATATGACTGTGATCAATTAAAATTTGGTGAGGCCTGTTTTGTGGCCCAATATATGATCTATTCTGGATAATGTTCCACGTGTACTTGAAATGAATGTGTATTCTGCTGTTTTAGGATGGAATGTTCTGATATATCTAATAAATCCATCTGGTCTGGTGTGTCACCTAAATGCATTGTTTTCTTCTTGATTTTCTGTTTATGTGATCTGTCCTTTGATGTAGTGGGGTGTTAACAATCTCCTACTATTCTTGTATTATTATCAATTAGTTCCTTTATGTCTGTTATTAACTGTTTTATGTATTTGGGTGTTCCCATATTGGGTGCATACATATTTACAACTGTTATGTCTCCTTGTTGGATTGTCCCCTCTATTATTGTATAGTGTCCTTCTGTATCTTGTTACAGTCTTTGTTTTAGAGTCTATTTTGTCCAAATGTAATCTCTATACTGGTTCTCATAGGTGGCTCTGTGTTTATGGTGAGGGGTGGGGGAGCAAATCGCACCTGCCAGTTCCTTCATTCCCAGAGGGGTCTCTGTGAACACTGCCTCTCTGGGATGTGCTCCAAGATGAGTAACAAGACTCCCCACTGTGTGCCTCAGGTGCTCTTCATATCACTGTTTCCAGGCTGTATGTTCTCAGGCTGCTTGGTTGCTTTCTCTCCAAGAGCAGCCCCTGGGCTAAGCCCGCTAAGCCCTTAGAACTCCAGGCTTTAAGACTCAGTAGTTGCAAGAACTCACAAAATCCAGGCCCTTTCACATTCCAAGCCAATTACTGTGGGGCCTTGTTTTCCCCGTGTGCCCATCTGTCTGTCACCCTTCTCAGCAACTGCGGCTCCCTCCCCACTGCGATGGCCATGACCCATTTCTCTCCTAAACCACAGCTCCACACTTCCTACCTTCTTAGATATGGCCTCTTCTCTCCCTGTAGTTGTGATGTTTATTCTGTCAATCTTTAGGTCAATTTCTGGGGTATTTAGGATGAATTGATAGTTATCGAGTTGTGTTCATGGGACGAGGCGAGCCTAGGGTCCTCCTACTCTGCATCTCTCTTCCAGTCTTCATTTCTATGGTAATTCAAACCAAAAACTCTAACAACTATGTTCTTCGGGGAATTAGGTACTTTAAAAAGTAACAAGCTCTTTATCACTGGTAATATTTATGCAGAATATGTTTTGTGTTTGTGTATATATATATATATGCTTATTTCAGAGTTTATATAAGTTATATAAATATATATGTATATGCATGTATATAATGTGTATCTACATGTACACGCTCTAAGCTATACCCAGATTTCCTAGAAACTTCCTACCTAAAAACATGAATATTGAAGAGCAATTGTTTTGTTCTTTCTTTAATCTTATTTTAATGTTTATTTATTTTTGAGAGAGACAGAGACAGAGAGACAGAGCATGGGCAGTAAAGGAGCAGAGAGAGAGAGGGAGAGAAAGAATTCCAAGGAGGCTCCATGCTCATCACAGAGCCTGATGCAGGGCTAGATCCCATGATGCTGAGATCATGGCCTGAGTTGAAATCAAGAGTCAGCCACTTAACTAACTGAGCCACTCAGGGGCCCCCAAAAGAGCAACTGTTTTACAAAAACAAAATCCTACCCTCAATGGCCATAAATTATTAACCCAGGATGGACAACTGACCCAAGGTGAGCCCTTTGTGTGATATTTGGTCTTGGAATCCAGAGAATCAAGTGAGTCTCTCTATAAAACTTCCATCTTCCCTCCTGACTCCCAAAAACTTTTTTCCCCAAATGTATAACATAGTGAACATTTGTTCCATGAACAGTGGCTTGAGACTATGCATTAAAACANGTGCAAAAATTATACACACATTCGATTGTGCTGAAAATGCTTCTGTGCATGAAGTCTGATAATGCCTCTCACAAAAGAGAAAGCATTGCTCTAGAAGGATTATCAGGGTTCCTGATTTTGTTTTTGTTTCCCCAAGCATGCTCTCAAATTTTCATAGAAATATTAAGCTTAAAAAAACACAACGTTTCTCATTCCTCTCACACCCACACCCACCAGCAGCCACCCATGTATCATATTCTGAAACTTTTGGACAAGGAATTAACAGTAAGATTGTGAACAATAAAACTGTAACAAAATCTTGTGAGAAGGAAACAAAACAGGTTGTCATGTTCAACTGTGATTACGCATCATTACAGCGAGTGCAACTCCCAGATTGTTTCGAGTCTAAGAAGGTTTTCTTCCCTACCAGTCTAATGTAGAGGACTTGAGATCATCTGTTGCTGAAATTTATTTTAAGCCTTAACAACTTCCCACACTGTTAGCCTGAAATCTATGAACTCTAGTGAAATCTGATTATAATTCATGAGATAAAGCTTGAATTAAGAGAAATAACATTCAGAGGGCAGGAATAGAGAGGGAAAGGTATTTGGCGTGGGGTGTGGAGTGAGCAACAGAAAGAGAAAGAGAAGCAAAGGGATACATTATCTGTTCATTCCATTCCTGATTCCCAAGAGGCAGTAGGATCAGTCCCTATTTGAAACTACCCCTCAAAGATGCACCCTGCTATCTGAATTTTATTTCTGCCTGCACCTTTGGCACTCACTGACCCTTAGAGTTGAGCTGCCCTTTGAGATCATCTCTTCCTAGGACAAATCTGGAGAAAAGGGACTTTTCTAAATTCATAGAGTTGGTTCATGGCAAGGTTAGGATTATAATCCAGGTCATGCAATTCCCAGTCCCTAAACTTTCAAATATTTCAGATTTAATAAAACAGCACAGGGGCGCCTGGGTGGCTCAGTAGGTTAAGTGTCCGACTTCAGCTCAGGTCAAGATCTTACAGTTCTTGGGTTCAAGCCCTTCATCGGGCTCTGTGCTGACAGCTAGCTCAGAGCCTGGAGCCTGCTTCCAATTCATCTACTTCTCTCTCTGTCCCTGCCTCCACTCAGACTCTGTCTCTCTCTCTCTCAAAAGTAAATAAACACCAAAAAAAATGTTTAAGTAGCGCAATCAATTGTATGTATATGAGAGCTTTGGTAAAGTTACAAACAAGAAGCAGCTATCGCAGAAAGATTTTAAAACAGAACTGAAAATGGAAAAGATTTCTCCATGCATGAAATTTTTGTCTACAGACACTTCTAAGGCTTGTCCCAAATGATGAATTTGAATACGATCCTAATTACATATTTTATCTTAATATTACGCTTTTCAGGTAGACCTATTTAGTCATGAGAGCAAATTTCTGCTAATGAACTTGATATCTTAGTAACTATACATACAAATCTATTTCCTTGGTGGCAAAGGAATTGGGATGGAAGCTGATCTTAGGGAGACTTGACCATTAAGTGGTTCCTCTCATGTTGCCATGACTAGCAACATGGGATCGCAATAAAAAGTTCCAAGAGAATATCCAAAAATGCCTCCAGGCCAACCTTCCTTGTCTCTTGCACTCAATTCCTAACAGTTCCTGACGTTCTTGACTTTACATCTGGATTCTCCTCGTCATTTTCCTTCATTTGATGTAGCAGCCTGGCTAAGGTGAGCTTATGCTATTGACAACCTGGCAGTGATCCTGTAGAATGCTGCCTCTGGTAAATGGGTCACACCATGTGCATGAGAACATAAACCTGGGCTCAGGACAAAGAGCCAACATATCACCCGAAATGGCCCTGGCTTGCAGAAAGTACCGCCAACTCTAGTACCTTCTTCTACCGTATGGCACTGTGGAAAGAAGAAAGGATTAAGTATCAGGAGAGTCAAGTTTCTGTCTTGTGACCTCAGTCTTTCTCTACTATGTGTTCCTCAGAACTTAAATGAGGGATTTGACTGGTTCAAGAGTTCTCAATACTAGTTGCTCATTGATACTTCAGGGATATTTTTAAACGTACAGACTCCTAACAGCCATGCTTTATCAAGTTAACCACAATATCCAGGTGCTAGGCCCAGAAAGCTGTCATTTTTAAAGCTCCCGTAGGGGTGCAAATGATCATTCAGTATAGGGCTTCCTTGCATTAGGTATCCTCTATGGTCCTTTCCAGATTTATAGCTTTCTCACATATTTTGGGTTAATTAACAGACACTGATAAACAGTAACAAAGCTTAATCAAGCTTTATTACGTTGACCACTTCAAAATCAGCAATGGCTTTTTAAGATTCCACATTTTAAGATCCCACAATAAAATGAGATCATACAGCTTTTTTCTTTCTGCATCTGGCTTATTTCATATAACATTATATCCCCCAGGTTTATCCATGCTGTTGCACATGGCAGAATCTCCTTTTGTTCAGGCTAAATAATATTCCAGTCTGTGTGTGTGTGTGCGTGTGTGTGTGATATTTTATCTGATGATCTGTTGACAGACACTTAGGTTCTTTCCATATCTTGGCTATTGTGAATCCTGCTATAACAAACGTGGAGTAGTACATATTTTTCTGAAGTACTGACTTCATTTTCTTTGAGTACATATGTAGAGGGATTGCTGGATCATATGGTGGTTCTATTTTTAGTTTTTTGGCAACTCTCTATACTATTTACATTCCTACTAACAGTGGACAAGTGTTCCTTTTCCTCCACATCCTCATCAACACTTATTATTTTGCTAATATTCATCCTAATAGGTGTGAGGGGATATTTCATTATTGTTTTGCATTTTACTCATGAAATAACTGTTGACCATTTGTATACCTTCTTTGAAAAAGAGTATATTCAGATCCTTTGTCCATTATATAAAATATATAAAAATATACTTGCCCATATATAAAATACAAAAATGTATATATACACACGTGTGTACATATATGCACGTGTATATATGTGGATACTCATACATGCACACATATAGCCAATGAGTTGCATCAATTTCTAAACTATCTTGGATATTAATCCTTTTTCAGATATATGGCTGGCAAATATTTTCTCCCATTCTATAGGTTGCCTTTTCATCTTGATGACTGTTTCCTTTGTTGTATAGAAGTTTTTAGTTTTATTTTTATTTATTAGCATTTCTTTTTATTCATTATTTTATGTTTATTTTTGGTTTTGGAGTCATATCCAAAAAAAGCATTGCCAAGACCAATGTCAAAAAGATTTTTCCCTGGGTTTTCTTCTTGGAGTTTCACAGTGTCAGGTCCCCCATTTAAGTCTTTAATCCATTTTGAGTTATTTTTTTGTGAGTGGTATATATTTTAGGGGTCCAATTTCATTATTTTATATGTGAACATTCAGTTTTGCCAAACACCATTTATTTGAAGACATTATCCTTTCCCTATTATGTATTCTTGCACCCTTGACAAAATGAGTTGATTGTACACGTGGGGGCTATAATATGTAATTTGTAACCAGGAAGTGTGATGCCTCTAACTCTTCTTCTTTCTCGAGATTTTGTGTCCGCTTGGGGTCTTTTGTGATTCCATAGGAATTTTATAATTGGTTTTTCTATATCTGTTAAAAATGCCATTGAAATTTTGATAGGAATTGCATTAAATCTGTAGATCATTTTGCATAATAACATTTTAACAATATTAAGTCTTCCACACATGAAAAGATGCTCAACATCACTCATCATCAGGGAAATAAAAATCAGAACCACAATGAGGTACCACCTCACACCTGTCAGAATGGCTAAAAAGAACAACTCAGGAAACAACAGATGCTGGTGAGGATGTAGAGAAAGGGGGACACTTTTGCATTGCTGGAGTGACTGCAAACTGGTGCGGCCACTCTGCAATACAGTATGGAGGTTCCTCTAAAAGTTAAAAATAGAACTACCCTATGAGGCAGCAACTGCACTACTAGGTATTGATCCAAAGGAAATAAAACTGCTGATTCAAAGGGGCACATGCACCTCAATGTTAATAGCAGCCCTATCAACAATAGCCAAATTATGGAAAGAGCCCAAATGTCCATCGACTAATGAGTGGATAAAGAAGATGTGATGTGCGCGCGCATGTGTATATATGTATGTATGTATGTATATATATATATATATATAACGGAATATTACTCAGTAATCATCAAAAAGAATGAAATCTTGCTATTGGCAACAGTGTGGATGGAACTAGAATGTATTATGCTAAGCAAAATAAGTCAGAGAAAAACAAATATTGTATGATTTCACTCATATGTGGACTTTAAGAAACAAAACAGATGAACATAGGGGAAGAGAAGGAAAAATAAGATAAAAACATAGAGGGAGGCAAATGATAAGAGACTCTTAAACACAGAGAACAAACTGAGGGTTGCCGGAGAGGTGTTGGGTGGAAGGATAGGCTAAATGGTTGCTAGGCATTAAGGAGGGCATTTGCTGGGATGAGCACTGGGTGTTATATGTAAGTATATGTAGTTGTTTAAACTCTACTCCTGAAACCATTATTACACTATAGGTTAACTAACCTGGATNGTACACATCTTTTACTTTTTAAAAAAACATTAATGTTTAATTCTGAGAGAGAGAGAGAGAGATGAGAGAGAGAGAGAGAAAGGAGCAGAGACGCAGAATCCAAAGCAGGCTCCAGGCTCTGAGATAGGAGCACAGAGCCTGATGCAGGGCTCAAACTCTCGAACAATGAGATCATGACCTGAGTCGGTTAAGACAGACGCTTAACCGACTGAGCCACTAGATACCCCCAGA
>NW_027528635.1:825730-826037 GCF_008692635.1 Crocuta crocuta | reverse complement strand
ACTAGATACCCCCAGATATTTTACTTTTTTGGTTATATTTATTCCCAAGTATTTCCCTTTTATAGATATCATCCTAGAAGGGATTTCTTGATTTCCTTTTCAGATAGATTGTTGCTGGTGTAAGGAAATGCAACTGATTTTTTGTATCTAAATTTTGTACCCTGAAACTTTACTTATCAGTTCTAAAAGGTTTTTTTAATGGACTCTTTAGGGTTTTCTATATAAAGGATTATGTTATCTGCAAGCAGAGAAAATTTTACATCTTAATTTCTGATTTGGAAGACTTTTATTTATTTTGTCTAATTGC
>NW_027528635.1:821823-825647 GCF_008692635.1 Crocuta crocuta | reverse complement strand
TGGGTTAGTAAATCTATTACTATGTTCAAGAGAAATAAGATTGAACATCTGGACCTTGTAGTGGATTTTGGAGGAAAAGCTGCCAATTTTCCCCATTGATTGTAATATTAGCTGTGAGCTTCTCGCAAATGCCCTTTGTTGTATGTACTGAGGGCACTTCCTTCTATAGCTAATCTGTTGAGAGTTTATATCATGAATGGATGTTGAGCTTTGTGAAGTGCATTTTCTGTATCTATTGAGATGATCATGTGATTTTTATTTTTCATTCTGTTAATGTAGTATGTCAAATTGATTGACTTACAAAGGTCAATCAAACTTTGTATCCCAGAGATAAATACCAACTGGTCATGGTGTATAATCTTTTTGAAGTGTTCTTGAATTCAGTTTACTAGTATTTATTTGAAGATTTTTATATCTATATTCATGAGAAACAATGGCCCGTAGTTTTCTTTTCTTGTGGTCTCTTTTTGGGCTTTAGTACCAGGNTTTGTTTAGGCTTTCTGTTTCTTTTTGATTCACTCTTGGTAAATTGTATGCTTCCAGAAACTGATCCACTTCTAGTTACCCAATTTGTTTGCATGGATTTATTTGTAATAGTCTCTTATGATCCTTTTTTATTTCTTTTTTTAATCCTTTTTTTTTTATCTCTAAGACATCCATTGTGATGTCTCCTTTCATTTCTAATTTTATTTACTTGAGCTTTATCTCTCTGTTTTTCTTCGTTTTGCTAAGGGTTTATTGACTGTTTTTTGAACAGCTCTTAGTTTTGTTGACTTTTTCTATTGCTCCTTATCCTCAATTTGATTCATTTCTACTCTGATTTTTATAATTTATTTCATTCTTGTAACTTTCAGTGTAGTTTGTTCTTTTCTACTCCCTTGAAGTGTAAAGTTAGCTTATCCATTTGAGATTTTTTTTCTTTTTAAATGTAAGCGTGTGTGGCTAGAAACTTCTCTCCTAGCGCTGCTTTTATTCCATCTCATTATTTGGTACATTGTGCTTTTGTCATGTAAACAGACAGCAGGATATTAGTTATTAGGCACAGGGAGGTGGGAAAATGGGGCTGTGTTGGTTACAGAGTACAAAGTTGCCCTTCAGAAGGATGAATAAGTCTCGAGGTCCAATGTGCAGCATGGACTTAATAATACTGTATTGAATGCTGGAAATTTGCTAAGAGAGTCAACTTCAAGTATTTGACTACCCACAAAGACGCTAACTATATAAGGAGATATGCTGATTAGCAGTGACTGTAGTAACCATTTTACTTGGTATTTGTATATCAAATCATCATGTTGTAAGCCTTAATATATACAATTGTTTTAAACGTTTATTTATTTTGAGAGTTAGAGAGAGAGTGCAAGTGTGGGAGGGGCAGAGATTGAGGGAGAGAGAGAATCCCAAGCAGGCCCTGCACTATCAGCGCAGATGTGGGGCTTGAACTCATGACTGTGAGACCACGACCTGAGCCAAAATCAAGAGTCAAATACTTAACCAACCAAGCCACCCAGGCACCCCTATGTACATTTTTTATGTAAAAAACTCATTTCCTTAGATGCAACACATTTTTCCTAACATTATAGCATTTGTCCATAATTTTTTATAAATAAAGCCATTTACAAGATTGAGTGAACATTTGTAATTGTACTGTTTGTGTTATGTTGTTACAATTTCCAGTTAAACACCTGAAATTATTTGTTCAAAAACAATTTTTTTTAAATCGGTTGACAGCTATTAGCATCTACACCTCATTTCTAAACTCCTTCGTCTAGGCGTGCTGCTCCATTAGGTAATGGAGCATCAACAAGTTGTCAAAATGCCCTGATTTTGAAACCCATACACTAGCCCATGACTATAATAAAAATATAGCTACATATAGGACTTTTTCACTCACTCTCACTCAATCTTTAATAAAACTCTGTAATAAAAGAACCATTCCCTTTGATGTATTAATGGAAAAAAATTTAGGTTCAGAGAGATTAACTATGTTGAATGTCACTTGGGAAATGGAGAAACAAGATTTCAATTAGGACCTTCTAGATTCCTTGTGATTTCACAGTAACATATTACATGATGTGCCTGTAACCATTACTGGTATCACCAAACAAAGGATGCAGGTTGTAAGGGCTTCACTTTGTGACTTGGTACTGGGGCACGAGTAGACAAATCGTCAACTGGCAACAGGCTGGATTCAGAAACTTTCTTCTCTCCAACAACTCAAAATAGAATCCAAGGATTAAGTATCCTGTATCAGATTCTAGAAAGGTATAGTCCTGCAAGGTCTTTCAAATTCACCTAATCCAGTGTGTTCAAAGATAAAGGGAAACAGAGGCACAGGGAAACAGCACTGCTGCTTCGATCATCTAGGTAATGGCTAAGAGATGAGACCAGAATGTAGGTCTCCTGAATTACTTCAATGTTTTTTCTTTCATTTTTTCCCTCAATACTTGATGCTATAATAGCAACTTTAAAAGAGAGTAAGTAAATGGAATAATTCCAAATGACTCTGCAGACAAAGGGACATTTATCATGAGAGAAAAGGGGCTTTAAAGTAGTTTCTCCCCGAAGAGAGTTCCTTTATGAGAAAAAGCCATCCAAAATATTCTCCAAAACCCTTTCTAAATTCAAAAAAGAGAGGCAACATTTTTGCTCGCCACATATATAATTAATATCTATTAGACTTAGCACATTTAATGGTCACGGTATCTTTGCTTTTATGAGATACTCTAGATCACACATATGATGTAGTCAACGTCAAATTATTGGTTAAGAGTACAACCTTCAATAATGGCATTGTTCCTCTGGGAAAATATAATTCACTTTACAGTGATTTGCTTTGCCTTGCAGTTTACAGGTATGTATTGTGGCAAAAAGTAGAGATTACCTGTCTGTTCAGTAAGTGCCTAATTTAGCATGACAGTATATAAGTTACATGGCCATTGAATACTGTGTATTTGGGGACAAGGCAGTTATATTCTTTGACCTTCAATTTCACACTTTTCAAAAATTATAGTGTAGATTACATGTGAAGTCCCTAGCATAGGACCCGACATGTAATAATAGAGGTTTGGTCATTTCTACACCGAATTATTATTCTAATGTTTATGTTATGCTGATGTGTGGCCATCCCCACACTGTCTGACCGCTATATGCACTGCTACCAAAACAGATACGATATAAAGTGTATCTTTTCAGTTTCCCCCAGAAAACGGTTTTCCTTGTATTTTTCTCATTTGTCATAGGCACGACCCCTTCTGCTGCTGAGGGATTCCTGAGTTATGTACAATACAGAGGCTATTACAAGCTCATAGTGAGCGTCCACCACATTATTGCGTAGTTAGCTACTGCTTCTGCGGTGTTCCCGACTCACCAGCAAGAGCAGCGCTCCGTGGTCCTCCTCGCACCCAGATAATCAGATTTACCCCTATAGAAATCTAACTCGGGGGGCGCCTGGGTGGCTTAGTCGGTTAAGCGTCCGNGTGCATTATCTCACATGATCTGAACAGCAACCCTCTGAGCTACCCTGTGATAGCCCCGGTTCATAGGCAAAGAAACTGAGACTTAGACAGATTAAGGAATTTGCCCGAGTTCACAGAACAAGCTACGTGATGAGTACTGGATTTCAGAGCTAGAGATAGGAGCCGCTCCACCACACTGCTTGCTTATTTTGGCATTTCTGTCCATTAACCTAATAACTATGATGGGGCGCCTGGGTGGCTCAGTCGGTTAAGCGTCCGACTTTCGCTTAGGTCATGATCTCGCGGTTCGTGGGTTCGAGCCCCGCGTTGGGCTCTGTGCTGACTGCCAGCTCAGAGCCTGGAGCCTGT
>NW_027528635.1:820689-821792 GCF_008692635.1 Crocuta crocuta | reverse complement strand
AATAACTATGAGTTACTGACAGCTGTGAACACAGGGGATAGTTACCACCGCCCGGAACAGCATGGGCTCCGACGCAGGGTCTTGTGTGTGTGTGGACGTACCAACTACTTTTCTTTGCTGTTATTCTTCCCCTTTTCCTTACTATTTCAAAAAGGGTTAACTGTTGGTGGCAACCTTCTGAATTGAGTTCACTGAGATAGACTGATAGAGTGACAGGAGGCATGGAAATCACCTGGAGATCAGAAAGCTCGAGTGCAAACAGACGACGTGATAAGCATTCCGATGCCCCCCTTGGAGAGAGAGTGAATTAGGCTTTGCTTTCCCACTTGTGTGCTTACCAAGGGCTAGTTTTATTATGTTAGTCTCTAGCCCATGTGTTCCTGCAATTTGGGGATTTAAATATGTAAGAAATTAACATGACTGCCAGAGAGGTAGACTGTTCTTTAAGTTTATTAAGACTAATTTTTGGTGGCCCAGATCTTTTGATATACTTCCTATAGGAAAATTCACCATCAGTGGGTCTGCCTGGAAAGCAGATCTGAAGTCTCAGAGGTTACACCCGGTGCCCAGGGCTAGAAAACTGCTGGCAAAATGCCTGTGGCTAACAGAAGGCACTGGTGACGTTTCCACTAGACCGAAGATGTCTAGTGTGTAATTTTCAGTATTGTCTTGTTTGTATAGCACCACAGCTTTATTCCACATTCTGGGGGAAACTTTAACCTAATAACTTTAATAAATTTATATTTTAGAATGTTTGAACTAGCTAGTTTGTTTTCGTTTTTTGCAAGTAAACGACCCTGACTGTAAAAGGTTGTTAATGTGACTTAAATGAGTCAATCTATATAAAGCATTTAAGACAACCGCTGGTATGTAATAACTGCACAATATATGATTATGTGAGTTGTCAATGAGTTATGAAGTGATCAGAAAGAATACAAAAGAAAACAATGGTTACCTCTGCCTAGTAGGAATACTTGAGATTATTATTTTTCTTTATACATATTTATGTATATACATAATATATACATATTATGGGTAGACACGTTTATACATGCAAATATATGCACTTATCTTAAAATATAAATATACTATATCTACCCTGA
>NW_027528635.1:811593-820672 GCF_008692635.1 Crocuta crocuta | reverse complement strand
CACTGAGATAACTTTTGAAATTAAAAGTGCAAAGGTAAATATAGTACCAAAAAAGAATATCACAAACACTAGTGAAGTTTGAGTGTTTGATACCATTTCAAAATTAAGAAAGTCCCTATGATTATTGCCAAGGTTAAAAGAAGTATATTCTTTGAAGTTCTATGTGCGAAGCAGTAAAATAAAAACTAAAAAATTTGGTCCCCAAATACTTCGGAGTAAACACTTAATATTATTATGAAGAACGAATGTTTTGAGGCCTCCTAAGGTTAATAGAAAGTTAATGTTCAGTATCACAGCCTTTATAGGAAGGTTAATAGAGGCGACACATAAAATTTCAGACATCTGAAACTTCACATGACTGCCACCGATTGCTCATTTCCATCCTTACCCTCCCCCAACATGCCAGAAAATTGCTCCTCTTGAAATCTTCCGTATCTCAGTAAGTGGCAAGTACATTTTCCATTTCCCGAGGGCAAAAAGTTCCATCACACTCGTCCAAGCCATCATCTCTCTGGCCTGAGCTCCTTCACTTGTCTCCCTACATCAAACCCTGTCTGCCTTTAGCCTCTCTTAAATGAAGCACTCACAATCATCACATTAAAAACTAAGATTCTAGGGGCGCCTGGGTGGCTTAGTCGGTTAAGCGTCCGACTTTCGCTTAGGTCATGATCTCGCGGTTCGTGGGTTCGAGCCCCGCGTCGGGCTCTGTGCTGACTGCCCGCTCAGAGCCTGGAGCCTGTTTCAGAGTCTGTATCTCCCTCTCTCTCGGACCCTCCCCTGCTCACGCTGTCTCTCTCTCTCCTAGAAATAAATAAAACATTAAAAAAAAAACAAAACCCTAAGATCCTATCACTCCTTTGCTGCAAACCCTCTGATGGCTTCCGCTGTCACGCAGAGACAAAGCCTATGTGACTGGCTCCTTGCTACCTCCCCAACTTTGTGTCCTATCTTCTCCCCCTTGCTCACTGAGCTCCAGCCAGACTGGCCTCCTTTCTTACGTTCAATATTCCAAGCACTGTTACCTTGAGGCCTTAGTTCTTGCTGTTCCCTCCACCTGGGACATTCTAACCTCAGACATTTGCATGTGTCCATACCTCACTTCCCTCAAGTGTCTGCTCAAATATCACATCAAAGCAGCTTTCTCTGTCTATCCTACTTGAAATAGGCCCAAGTGCACACCGCAGATTCCGTATCTCCTTTGCTTTATTTGTGCCTGTAACATTTATCTTCATACCATGCTTTAAACATTTTATTTTTCCATGTGGTCTGCCTCCCCTGCTAGTAAATAACTTCCATTAGGGAAGGGATAGTTTTTCCATTTTTTTCCCCTCTCTTCTATGCTTAGCAACCATACATACACATGATTAGAGGTATTTGTTGAATGAGGGGTGCCTGGGTGGCTCACTTGGATAAGCCTTCGACTCTCGGTATCAGCTCAGGTCATGATCTCATGGTTCATAAGCCTGAGCCCCATGTCAGGCTCTGTGATGATAGTGCAGAGCTGCTTGGGATTCTCTCTCTCTCTCTCTCTCTCTCTCTCGCTCTCACTCTCACTCTCTCTCTCTCTGTCCCTCCCCTGTTCTCTCTCAAAATAGACACTTAAAAAAATATTTGTTGAATGAATGGAAGCATCTCACTGAAAATCTCTTCCTTCAACTCAAGCTAAAGATAGCAAGTGATTAAGTATCAATTGGCTGAGTAAGTTTTAAGCAGACTTTATAAGAATTAAATTGATTAAATAAACAGGCAAACAAGTCAATAGCTTTAAATAATTTATAAATAGTAAAGGCTTGTCTTGATGATGGATTATAAATTATTAACCCACTCTCTTCTTGGCAGGATTTAGCAATTAGCTGAAATTAATTTCCAGATATGAAGTTCTCTGAATCCACACTGATATCTCTTTGGACTAGTATACAAGGTTGAGAGAGGGAGCATTGCTTAAATTTCTATCATGTCATGGACATCTCTGCATATCTCTGTGGTCTTCCTTTCCTTCCTTCCTTCCTCCCTCTCTCCTCTCCTTCTATTCTTCCTCATGTTATTTAGATGCACTGTGCTTAGTGACAAATAAAACCTAAAAAGGCTCCTTTCTCTGCTTTTGCTAAATAGAAGTTCCATGGATTTCTGTGTCCTATATTTGATTTCATAAGAAAATAGTTATGTGCATACCTGTAACTGGAAAACAGTGGAGATCTTCACAGAACAAATGTCAACATTTAGATTGTTTGAAGATGGTTGGATATGGCCAGAATGGGAGCCATGTTTAGGATTTAGAAAAACTCCTTTGGATGAAATATATCAGGGACTAAGCTATTTTAGCAAAAATAACAGGGTGTAAGTACCATGTTACATGAACAAATTTCCTATTTAGAATGAAAATTGAAACTTTACTAAACTACTATTATTACCAGGATTTCTCTGAGTACTTAGTATTATATAAAATCTTTGCTCCTGAAGAGCTCACAATCCAATTTCAAAGCTTTTTAATAAAATCACTTCTTTCCCAATTAATATACTCAAGTTCACTGGTTATAAAACTCTTTTGACCATGACCCACTTTGGTAGGACCAAATAGCTATACAAAATGGGGAAATATAATGAAATTACTGGATAATATTTTCAGTTAGAGAGCACTGCTGTGAAATATAAAATTATGGGCATACGCTCAGAGCCTTCTTTTGTAAAAGAAGTAATATTCAATGCACGCACGTTCTTCCTTAGTTATCTTCCACTAAAAGATAATAATGTGTGATATAGGCGGGTCACAGAGTACCTACTGCTTGGCACAGTTCCCAACGCATTGCAAGTACTAAATAAAAGTTAACTTAATGAATAGGCATATGATTAATATTCGAACTATATAACATATGCATATCTTATTAAAGGAAAACAACTGCTTAAAATGTGCAAATGTATATAACAGAATATTCTTGAAGAGAAACAATCTAAGTATCCATCCATGAATAAATGGATAAAGTTGTGTTATCTACAGCTACACACACACACACACAATACATACAATGAAATATTATTCAGCCATAAAAAAATGAGCAAATCCTACCATTTGGGACAACATGCATAGAACTTGAAGGCATTATGCTAAGTGAGAGAAGTCAAAGACAAATACTATATGATCTCACTTATAAATGGAATTTTAAAAAAATTAGAAAAAGAAATCGGACTTGTAGCTAACACAGGCCAAGGAACTGGAGGAAGGTGGTCAAAGTATACAAACTCCAGTTAAAAGATAAAGAAGTTCTAGGGATGTAATGTGCAACATGTGTACTATAGCTAACAATGCTGTGTGATATATATGAAAATTGTTAAAAGAGTAAACCCTAAGAATTCTCATCAATAGAGAAATTTCCTTCTTTTCCTTTTTTCCCCCTTTTCATTGCATCTATATGAAATGATGGATGTTAACCTATGGTGATCATTTCAGAATACCTGTAAATCAAACCATAATGCTGTATGCCTTAAACTTCTACAGTGATGCACGTCAATTGTTTCTCAATATAACTGAAAACATATTCTTGAATCACCTTGAGCCACATCATTATCAATTCACATTTGTGTGTGTCATTCATTTCCAGGACTCATTTGATATTAACCAAAGCTTTGGAGAGAAGCAGGGTAGGAGTAACATATACTAATGCTTATGGATGAAAAAATGAAAACTTAAAAAGGCAACATGACTTGTCCAAGGATATGGAGGGGTCCAGATCTGACCTCAACTACAGGCTTTCTGTTTTCTTGTATAAGGCACACTTAGCTATGCCATCATCATTTTAGAAATTCTGTGACAAATAAGACATCTATGTTTTGTTTTTTCATTACTAACATTACTAGCTTTCTCCTTTTTAAAATATATTTAATGTTTATTTATTTTTGAGAGACAGACAGCGTGAGCAGCAGAGGAACAGAGAGAGATGGAGAAACAGAATCCCAAGCAGGCTCCAGGCTCAGAGGTGTCAGCACAGAGCCAGATGTGGGGTTCGAACCCATGAACCTTGAGATCATGACCTGACCTGAAGTCAGATGCTCAACCGACCGACCCCCCCAGGACTCCCACTAGCTTTCCTCTTTAAGCAATATTATTGCCGAAAAAAAAGAAAGAAGTAAATTCTGTTGAAATTTAACAGCAAGCGAGTAGCCACAAGCACAATGAATCACTGTCTATATTATACGGAGTGGCATCTAGTAATTACCTCTGAAGTCTTTTATTTGTACCTTTTCAACTACACATCTACTCTTCACTGTATCTTTTAATACAGAGATGGTCAATTTTGCTTCTTGTTAAAAAAAAAATACTTTCTGAAATGTCTTCAAAAGTCTGAGCCAGGGGCTCCTGGGTGGCTCANTCTGTGTCTCCCTCTCTCTCTGACTCTCCCCTGCTCATGCTGTCTCTCTGTTTCTCAAAAATAAATTAAAAAACATTAAAAAAAAATTTTTTTAAAGTCTTCACTAGAAAATCAAAAGTGGAATTGAAACTGTCTAGAGAAAACTCATCAGAATTCTCACAGAAGCTTTTTGGGTTCAGTGGTTTCCTTAAGTTGAAATTGGCCTTATTTTCTTTAAGAAATATTCATGCATATGTAAATACAACAATGAAATTCCCGAAGCACCCAGGAAAATTTTTTGTCTGCATTTCCTATGTATAGTAAAGGAATGAGACACATTTCCTGAAAAGCCACAGGACATTTAAAGATTTTTATCATTCTTCTACACATACCACGTTGTTTAAATAATTTTGACAGCTAAGCAAACCATTAATGTTTCCAAATATATTTTCCAAATAAACAGATTACACTGTCCGAATGGCAAACAGCTGGAACACGATGTGGTTTCAGATTAAATTTTACTCTGAACCAAATAATTTGGTATAGAGTCTATCTCTGTCCTGGAAACCAAGAAGCACTGGATCGGTGTGTTGTTCTCATTTTTTCTCAGTATATTCTACTGCTCTGGAATTCATGACCTTGTAGTATTTCTCATTTGTCAAATGGGGCTAATCACCAGGGATGGATTCAGGTTTGGTGGGGCTCAAAACTTACATATTTGGAGGGCCCTCTTTAAGAAAAATAACACAAAAGCACCATCTGATAGTAAGGTAAGGGGCCATATATGCCAAAGGCCCATTCACAAACAACATATCTTTACTCCTCTACCCTTCTTCTACCTTTGGGGCAATGGATGGTTCTAGCATATCCCCTACACTGCAATCCACTGTTTCTATATACCCTGCAACTTAGCAGGCTCTTAAAAAAAACACTGGTTACCTCCTCCAATGTGCATCATTCACCTCACAAAGTAGAGAAACAGGTTACTGATTATGACAGATGAGGTACTTAGCTATGGGAATTCCATTCAAAAGTCATTTGTTGTGAGTTGAAAATGTGCAAAGGCATATATGTACATCAGTGAATACGATACAATTTTCTAAACGATGGCTGCTCATACAGAGGGCAGTGCTGGTGTTGGAGACAAGATGATAACCATAAGTTAGAACATGCTACGTAGTCTATAGTAAACAGGAAAAATACAATCTGAGAGCTTATTTGGAACATGTGTACAAGGAAAAGGGGGATGATTTAGAACAAGGCTTTACCTGAGAACTAGCACCTTCTGGCCTGTAGGATCCAGATTTGTGTGTCTCTGCACCCTCGGCCTAACAATGTCATGCCCCATCAGAGAAAGCTTTAATATCCCAGGGGGCACTGATGAAATCTTATCCCGTCTTTAACCTGAAGCTCTTTACAAACTCTGAAAGTCACCTGATTTTAGCCAAAAGGCCAAGAAGCGATTCAAACTCAGAAAGTCAAAATGTTCAGCACACCGAGTGGACCCAGATTCATCATTTCCTTTATTAACAGCAAATACTAAAACACTGAAAGCATTTAACATAAATCGGCATAGCTGTGGAAGTTCAATATACTAATTCAACTTGCCGCTGTCCAGCGCTGTGTTAGAGCTAAAAATAGAGTGTTCTTCAGAATGATTCATTAGGTTATTTCCTAATCAATGGTAAATAATCCTGACAAAAGTGTATTGACTTCAAAAGTTTAATAACTTCTAAAATAACAATTTTATTGTTTGCAATGAAAGTGTGCACTCAATCTTGATTTAATTTATATGGGGCTGCAGGGGTGTCTTACTAATAAGAAGACCTGTTGAGCGTTAACAAAAAATGAAACCGATCCATCCGTTTTGACCCCAGAAAGTAAATATTCACCACAGTTTTGGTGAATCCCCCACTGCATAGACTCCTTCTATCACTCTGGTTTCTGTCAATGGATTTGATTTGAGAAAACTCGTTTTAGTAGAATTCTCCATTAGTCAAAACTAAACACAGGCTCTGATGAGAAAGAAAACAAATACACATTTGACTTCATCTATGAGTCAGACTCTCAGTTTAGAACTGGATCGCATGCATCTCCCTTTTATCAGTGCCCCTCACGGGGATGTTCCAGAATTTCCGTATAGGGAATGCTCAAGGCTCAAAATCTGAGCACAAGGCAGGCAAGATAATATGTAGACCTCTCGAAGTTGTGCTGGTTTTGCTTAGTTTGTATATCTATTGGAGTGGGAACCACAGATAAGCCTCCCGCGTCACCCCTTGCCACTGACACTGTCTTTCAGCTTTCCCCAGGAAGCCCGCCCTCAAACACTCTTCTCTCCTGCCAGAAGCTGGCAGAAAATGGTCCCGGTTAAAAGGACTGTCCTCAAATGCTACCTATCATTTCTCTCTACCATCCAACATACACGTGGGCCTCAGTGGCTTAGATTCTGACAGTATTTTAATGCTACTCTTTTGTCTTCCGTGCACTGTTCGATGAGCCAAGTCATATAAAGTGCAACTTGGAATTTCTTCAGAAATACTGTTGGAAACACCACCCATTTTGTTTTGTCCAGCTTCCCTTACATAACAACCATCACCAAACATGTGACACATATTCTGAAAGGACCTTCACAGAAAACGTTTTAATCTTCCCAACACCGGGATGGCTTTGCTTATACTCATTCTACATCTGATGAAACTGCGGCTTGGAAAGGTTAACACACAGAGAAAATCACAGAAAAGGGTAAGTGTGGCAAAGACAATATTAGGTGCTCATAAAACCCTCCATATGTTCCCTTCTGGGAGGCTAAGGACATTTCTCAGCCTCTCTGGGAGTTAGATGGGGTCACGTGGGTATGTTCCAGCTAGTAAAGTATGGTTAGAAGTGATGTGTGCTACTTCCTGTGGCCTTAAAGCTTCCCACACAATCCTCCATGCTCTCACTTGTAAGCACTTGCTTCTGGGATAAATTTGCAGCTGTGACACAAACAAGGCTATGTAATAGAGTGGAGTCACATCTGGACTTGAAAATGAGGGAGAAAGTATTATTTAAAAAGCTAGTTTAAGTTGGGGGCTTTTTTTGTTAAAGAAGGTAGATTACCTCCATTCGCTCCCTTACACTTCATATTCTTAGCACAAGAACCTACTGGGACATCCTTCTCTGGTTCGTCTGCCACCAAATTTTTATTTGTTATCCAAATCTCATTTTTAAATGCTGTCTCTAGGGCAATGCTGTCCTTCATTCCATGTCCTTCCCGCTGCTCTCACGTTTTGTTCACACCTGACACCTAGTAAGCTAGCAACTTGAGCAAGTGATCTCCCCTCGTTGGCCTTCCACTTATACGTGCTTCATCTCATGTAACCTTCACAACAAACACTGGAAACATGCACTCTTAGTAGCCTCAGTTTAAGATGGAGAAATGAGGCCTAGAGACTTGTCCAAAGTGACACAGGTATTAAGAAGCAGAACCTCTTTTACACTTTTACACGTACAAGACTATGCTACGACTCACCGTCCACAAAGCTGGTCTCCCTCACCGCGTTAGAGAGCTAGAGTGTAAATAATTTCAGCATCCCCTGCACTTAATATATTGCTGATCCAGAGTTAAGCTGCAGCAAACATTATTGGAATGAATAAGTAGAGGGATGGATGAATCAGAACCAGAATCAGGTTCCTCTGTTCCAAGTCATTCCTCCACTACACTGCACGGCCTCATGGCACAGCTGCAAGTTTATCCCAGAACCAAAGTCTTACAGGAAACCTGTTACATAGTAGGCATTAAGTAAATATTTGCTGAATGAAGAAGAGGGGGCCACGACGAAGGCGTGATGCCAGTGTGACCGCCAAAGAAACACAATTCTTTAGAACTACAAATTCCCTCCCGGGAAGATGCTGTCTGCCTAATGGAAACACATTTTATACTTATGAGTATTTTTACAGGGTCTGGATATGCACGCTTGAGAATCCAGGCTAAAGAGAGCCAAACAAATCTGCATAACAGAAGGTGAGGAATTTGGAGTTCTCAGTACAGTTCTGGATTGAGGCTGTGAAGAGACGTGGGAGGAGGAAGACAGAGAGCAGCCATTACGGCACCGTGAAGGGTAGAGACTACATGGGAGGAAAGTGCACATTTTTAGAACAGGGATAGCTAATGTTGAACTCGAAACTGTTGGCACTTTACAAATGCAAAGCCCTCCTCCATATCTCGATGATTCCTAAATTTTGAATAAAGTCTACTACATTTTCCAAGGGTTTGTGGCATGTTTGATGGAAATCAAGAAAGAAGCAGTGTTTCACATCTGAGTGGATACGGCAAGGGTACGGACAAGAGACTCCTAGAAGCAGGACTCCAGGATCAATGGCGCCCATGAAAACCCAAGTTCTCCATGAACTGGCAAAAGTCTTGGAAAAGACGCTGGCTGTGTCAAGGGTTCAAGTCACTCTGTCATGCACCCAGTGGCATGGGAACTCCCACTGACATTTGGGTTATTTGAGGTCCTCGACAGCCCTAATTTTTAACACATTAATATATTGGAGATCTGAAAGCAGGTTTGCCCTTAGTGAAATAAGATGCTGCAAGAAAAAAAAAATCTCACAGTTTGCATGGACAATGAATTACAAAGAGCTAAATATACTTTCATGGATGGATGCCAAGGGAAAGGAGCTAGATATTTTAAAACATTTCCTGAGAGGAGATGAAATTTAAAAAAAAAAAAAAGGCTTGTGAAATTCACATT
>NW_027528635.1:809994-811531 GCF_008692635.1 Crocuta crocuta | reverse complement strand
AAAGGAACAGCAAAATGATAATTTCCCCCTTCATCCAGAATGGGGAGGCAAGCAACCACCAAGTAACGGACTTTGGAGTAGTGGAGGAAGGGACTTCCAGGTGGCAATCAGATGGGAATTTGCCCTTCCAGGGAATCCCAGAAAACTATTCCCATGACAGCTGCACTGGGCTCTAATGTGAACGTACAGGCAGCTGCAAAGGCGTTTGCAGAAGCGAAAGAGTCACATTTCTAGCATTTACACAGATGGCATAATTAGCAATTAAGAGCAGAAACACTTAGGGCGCCAGTAATATCTGTACTTTAAAGGCTGAGTTGACAGCATTGCCAACGCCGCAACTGAAAACCCTTTGAAAGGCCACCATCACCTCTCATCAGGGCAGCCAACGCTCTGATGGGGACACAGTGTACTTTGCAAGCAGAATCCTGACGTTCAGAGCAGGTCAGCAACACTCCTCTTGGGACAAGACCCGAGCAGTCCCCATTCCTGAGTGTTCGGATCTTTGGTGCATCATTTTCTGTGCGTCCGGCAGCATCACTAAGCTTGGCTCACTCTTTCTCTTTTCTTTTTTTTAAACTCTACTTAAAACAAAACAGCCAACCATAACAACAAATGACTTCAGCTTTCCCTCTGTTAACAGTCTGGTGAAGGCATGACATGAGTAGACTTGAAGGGCCGAGCCAGCCGGGGACTGATCCACCCAGGCACCCCCTTGGTAACATGAAAACTCGGCAAAGGCTGGCAGGGAAATGCTCCCTCTAGCCTTGTGCAATTCTAGTTAAGAATCAAGGGGTTCAGGGGTGCTGGGGTGGCTCAGTCTGTTGAGCATCCCACTTCAGCTCAGGTTACGATCTCATGGTTCATGAGTTCGAGCCTTGCATGGGGCTCTGTGCTGAACTCTTGGAGGCTGGAGCCTGCTTCGGATTCTGTGTCTCCTTCTCTCTCTCTACCCACCGCAGCTCATTCTCTCTCTCTTAAAAATAGGGGCGCCTGGGTGGCTCAGTCAGTTAAGCGTCCGTCTTTGGCTCAGGTCATGATCTCACGGTTCGTGGGTTCGAGCCCCGCATTGGGCTCTGTGCTAACAGCTAGCTCAGAGCCTGGAGCCTGTTTCAGATTCTGTGTCTCCCTCTCTCTCTCGCAGAAATAAATAAAACATTAAAAATTAAAAAAAAGAATATAGTTGCGCCTGGGTGGCTCAATTGGTTGAGCAGCTGACTTTGGCTGAGGTCATGATCTCGTGGTTCATGAGTTCGAACCCTGCTTCAGGCTCTGTGCTGCCAGCTCAGAGCCTGGTTCAGATCCTCTGTCCCCCCATCTCGCCGTGTGTTCTCTCAGAAATAAACAAACAGTCAAAAAGTTAACTGAGGGGCGCCCGAGTGGCTCAGTCGGTTGAGCGTCCGACTTTAGCTCAGGTCGTGATCTCATGGTTCATGGGTTCGAGCCCCGTGTCGGGCTCTGTGCTGACAGCTCAGAGCCTGGAGCCTGTTTCAGATTCTGTATCTTCCTCTCTCTCTGACCCTCCTCTGCTCATGCTCTC
>NW_027528635.1:809753-809954 GCF_008692635.1 Crocuta crocuta | reverse complement strand
AGAAGGGAGGGGAGTTGGGTGAAATTAGGCGACAGGGATTAAGGAGTGCACTTGTCACGATGAGCATCGGGCGATGTATGGAATTGTTCAATTTCTATACCTATTGTACATCTGAAACTAATATTACACTGTATGTTAGCTGACTGGAATTTAAATAAAAACTTAATAATATAAATGAAACAATCTTCTTATGAGTCAGGT
>NW_027528635.1:809112-809498 GCF_008692635.1 Crocuta crocuta | reverse complement strand
CACCATAAAGGGCACTTTCATTTAATTACACATTTAATTTTCAACATCATTAGATAGGTATTGTCATTCCCATTGTAAGGTAAGAAAACAGACCTAGAAAAGCAAATTGCTGAATTTCACAAACCAGAATGTAGCCAAGCTGGAATTTGCACATGGCCTTATCTTATACTAAATCAATTTTTTATATTCACCCACATTTGCTTACAACAGGTTGGAAAATTTCCGAACAACCTTTCTAATCAGGAAGGAGGCCAAATTCCCCCAACCTTGCCCTGGAACATCACTCAGTGAGGAATGCTAATGGCAACGGATCTAATCCTGAAGGTCCCACAGTGGCTAGCACAGCATTTGGGAAAGAGTGGTTATTTAATAAATTCTTGTAAGTG
>NW_027528635.1:800876-809071 GCF_008692635.1 Crocuta crocuta | reverse complement strand
TAGCACACCATTTGGGACAGAGTGGGTATTTAATAAATTCTTGTAAGTGGAACAATGATCACAAATTCTACAAAAAGAAAAGTATGCCTCTATATCATTTATAAAGTACTGAGATACATTTAGTGGAGATGATCTGCTGAACTTAAGACCAAAAATTAGTATTTTTAAATACTTAAAATAATCTAAAATTATCTAATTTCTGCTCTTCTCCCCACTGTATTTGTTACTGCAACAGCTGTAGCCTACAGAGTCTTCAACTATACATTGAGAATAGTGAGAATACGTGGCTCATCTTAAAGGTTGTAGGGAGAATGAAAGGATATTATTCTAGGGCATACATCTATCAGAGCACATGTGCTAGTGTGCTGCCATCATTTGTGAATGCCTCCCACTTAGACCCTGAAATCCTTAAAGGAAGAGACAATTCATTCTACTTTGTGTTCTTGGTATCATTAGAGGAATGACTGATATAATTCATTCATAAAATAATGAATGATGGAGCACTGTTCTTACAGAAGAGCAGCATGACATGTATAGTTCATGTGTGTTCTTATGTATAACTCTACAGTAGATGTAACTACATACATATAGCTACATGTATGTATGCTATAGAGACATATAGCCTATATAAATACATTAAACATACATTACACACACACACACACACACACACACACACACACACACACACATAATGATTTGATAGAAATGTTCCAAAACTGAGTAACTTTTAATTTAAAAATTTTCTTTTAGTTACTTCTCTCCCCCATCTGACCCTTCATCGCCAGCGGAACTGGCGATGGTTGCACAGCTCTGTTAATGTTACTAAATATAGTTGGAGTGTGTACCTAAAAATGAATAAATTTGATGGTATGTAAGTTATACCTCAATAAACCTTTTTAAAGAAATTGCTTAATGTTTATTTTTGAGAGAGACAGACAGACAGGGAGAGACAGAGTACAGGGGAGGGGCAGAGGGAGAGGGAGACACAGAATCAGAAGCAAGTTCAAGTTCCAGGCTCCAAGCTGTCAGCACAGAGCCCAACATGGGGCTCGAACCCACAAACCATGAGATCAGGACCTGAGACGAAGTCGGATGCTCAGCTCAACCAACTGAGCCCCCCAGGCGGCCCAATCAACCTTTTCATTAATTGAAGTTCACATACAATACTGTGTTAGTTTCAGGCATACAGCATAGTGATTTGACATTTATATACATTATGAAATAGTCACCGCGATAAAGGTAGTCACCATCTGTCACCACACAAAGTGATTTTAACATTACTGACTATTCCCTACGTCACACTTCTCATCTCCATGATTTATTTATTTTATAACTGGCAGTTTGCACCACTTCGTCCCCTCCACCTATTTCAGCACCCCCCAAACCCTCCCTTCTCTGATAACCAACAGCTTGTTTCCTGGATCTACGAATCTCTGTTTTGTTTGTTCCTCTGTTTTTCAGAATCCACATATATTCTTCACATAAGTGAAATCAATCCGCATGCGCCTTTCTTCTGACTTATGTTATCTAGTACCTGTTTCATGCAAGTTGACAAAGGCTTTTGTTTTGTTGTCTGGTAGTTTGTTTCAGTAGACTGCACACTCTGGACTTAATCCAACATTCAAATTCCCTGTTAGGATGCTTTTCCCCTGCTCCCAGGGGGCCTGCCATACTCTCGCTATTTCAAACTTTGTATCCACTTGACATAACCTTGTGGCATTAGGGAAAGGTCTCCTGAACCACAGGATGTCCTCTGAGCTTTGCTGGTCTCCAATTCCGTGTGGCCTCTCGGGTCCTATCCTGTGTTGTGGCTGACATTCCTGCAACGTTTTTGCCCTCCACACGGGCACCCAGAGCCCAAGTCTATGTTCCTGCCATAGCCCATGACCATGACATCTCTGCATTTGATGGCTTCCTTTCAGCAATCTCAGACTCATTGTGGTTTATCAGTTCACTCACCCATTAAGGGCCTGAGAAATCTTGGCTAACTTCTCTGTATCACTCTGGGGTATGTGGGCTCGTTGGCTGTTTGAGTCTGTCCTTAAATCCAGGTTCAGAACATCTTCCTCAGGCTTTCTAACCTTTACACCTCTGCGGTACCTTGTTACTCAAATGCATGCAAATTTTTTTTTTAATATTTTTATTTATTTTTAGGAGAGAGAGAGAGAGAGCCAGCGTGAGCAGGGGAGGGTCAGAGAGAGAGGGAGTCACAGACTCTGAAACAGGCTCCAGGCTCTGAGCTGGCAGTCAGCACAGAGCCCGACGCGGGGCTCGAACCCACGAACCGCGAGATCATGACCTAAGCGAAAGTCGGACACTTAACCGACTAAGCCACCCAGGCGCCCCTCAAATGCATGCTAATTTAAGGACATCTTTATGATGCTTTCAATTTCCCAGACTATTATGTGACTTGCTCTATACTGGGAATTCTGCCACACTCTCTCTCCTCTGTGCTTTGTCCAAACAGAAGAAGCTAAGATACCCACATATGATCACCGTGCCCGATTTTGGGAACCAATATCTGACAATTGACTCTCTTTGATTAATCTTAATCCCCCATTACTTCCTCTACCTCTTTCAGGCAATGGGTGACCTGAGAGGAGGCTCAGGCTAAACACAAAGGAGAATGAAAAAAAGCAGCACACCAACACATTCGAAAATTATCTGCAATACATGAGATTATTATTTTTTAGACCTCTTCTAGACCATAAATGACATAAATTGTGGAGGAAATGTGTCCTCTGGGGTTTCAGATTCAAAGCATGAATTAAAAAAAAAAAAAAGATTGCTTAAAACAGTATAGCACCAGGGTGCCTGAGAGGCACAGTCGTTTAGGCATCTAACTCTTGATCTCGGCTCAGATCATGATCTTACAGTTTATGAGTTCGAGCCCTGCATTTGGCTCAGCACTGATGGCAATGGAACCTGCTTAGGATTCTTTCTCTCCTTCTCTCTGCCCCCTTCCCACTTGTGCTCTCTCTCTCTCACTCAAAAATAAAGAGACTTAAAAAAATTTTTAAAAATACTACACTATCAACACATCAGAGTTAATAAACCACACAGTATGCATTTCACTTGAAGGCAACAAGTGAAAGGGATACTTTTCGAATGTCAAGGTAAATATTGCTGTACCTATGTCCTTTATATATGATGGCCAGATTTGGAAAATTATGAGTCTAAGAGCTAATTTCAATTTACAGCCAAGAATATCCAGGGTGCCTGGGTGGCTCAGTCGGTTAAGCGTCCGACTTCGGGTCAGGTCATGATCTCATGGTTCATGGGTTCGAGCCCCACGTTGGGCTCTGTGCTGACAGCTAGCTCAGAGCCTGGACCTGTTTCAGATTCTGTGTCTCCCTCTCTCTCTGACCCTCCGCTGCTCACGCTGTCTCTCTCTCTCTCTCTCAGAAATAAATTTTTTAAAAAAACATTAAAAAATTAAAAAAAAAGAATATCCACATAATGGGATCATTAACACTAGAGGAGACACGAATATATGCCAGGAAAAAATCTGCAAGTGTCTCAAAGACAAACGCATTGCCTACAACGAGGGTGCTTTGCCATAATTATATCCGATGAGTGGGCTACAAAGATCTCTTTTTATCTAATCCATGGCTTGGGAAAAAAGGTTTTTGGTGATGTTCTAAACTTTGTTCTGACTACTCAAGACAGTTGACAGCTAATAAACCTCAAGGCGAGTACAGAATAAAGACGACTTGATGTCCGATCCAGGCCCTCCCACTGTGGCCTCAAATGGATTGTGAGTCATTTCATCCCATGACCATTCTGTGTAGCCTCTAGCCCATGGTTAGAGCAGCCTTTTCTGTTAATAAGCATGGTGTTACACACATTCCATTAGCTACATGTGTGCCATGGAGCACAAGAGGTTTGGAAGCAGTGGTGTGGATCTACAGTAGCAAAGGGGTTCTCGTCTCATGAAGCAAGCTGTACCTGTAGGTAGTGGCTGCCGTATAAAGAGGTTGTAGCACCATGGCCAGTGTCAGTGGGAGGGAATGTACTACTCAGTTATCAATGACATGTGTCTAGAAGTGAGACCTTTACAACAAACTTTGTATGGGTTAACCTTGGCATATATATTATGATTCTAAGGCTGCAAAAATACGCTGATCGTCTTTGCTAAGGAGGCGAGATATTATATACACAAGGAAGTGGGGCTGTGGAGAGGAAGAAAAAACTCTTAATGAAGTTGAGTGTGAGAAGGCATTTGACCGCAAATCTTTCCAATGGGCCCGCAATGTGTTTCCATCACATGTTAGAAAGGCACTTTTAGTGAAAAGCATGATCCCTCTGAAGGAAATTTTATTATTATGATTATGCCTGTTTTTAACTCCACTTGGGTCAATGTATCCTGAGTCTATTATCCTGGCCTAACGTGCTCAGGGCCTTTTCCTTAACCCTGTCTATGCAAAGCACGCCGCGTGAGCACCTCATTCATGCCACATTTGGTATTCAGGAACAATCTGCTGGCTTACGGCTTCCTAGCTACAATAAAGGTAAAATTAGTGAACCTAAGACTCAAAGTTTGAATGCAATCACTCTTTAATAGAGTTTCAACTTTAGTGATTTCTACTTTGAAAATGGTTTTATTAATTTTCTCATTCTTCTGTTTTCCTATCAACAGATATCCTATATTAAATGCTTATTTGTATCACTAGCCCTGTGCCACACGCATACTGGATAATAACAGTTCTCCAAGACATCTTTGTCTACTCTTCTCTACCTAGACGCTTGTACAAATAAGGGATAGAAGGGGAAACACTACTTAAAAGGCTGAAAATGATCTAAGCTTCAGTATCAAATTAAAGACAGGAAATATTTTTATCATGTTATAGCTTCAAGTGTCATCTAATTGCTGTATTTATTTCAGTGTAAAGGAATAAATGAAAAATAAAAATATTTCAAATGATAAAAAGCAATTATTTCCTCTTCAGCATTTAAAACCAGGCTTTACAAAGGTGCCGCATTAAAGTATAATGTTCTAATAAGAGCAATTTTCATAATTACACCTCAACTTCACATCCCCATTTTAATTAGAATCTTCTGCTCTTCTGTAAGATTTCTATAAAGTCAGTTGCAAATGTGTTACCAACTTCTTCCTCAAGGTAACCAACCTTCAGAACAATTCAGTCTTCAAGAACTCCCAGAATACTTGAGTGCCTTAAGTCGATTTTTGTCTTAATTGAGAGAATAAATGCTACCATCTTAGGAGAACCATAATATAATTCAGCTAATATCAGTGCGTGTATTTGCTTTCAGTTCTGAGATGATCATATTCTTCACAATCCCTACTTAGTGACAAGATAGTGCCATTTCTCTTAGATAATAATGACGGCCATCTGAGGAATAGTTACAGATTAAAGCAGAGTACTGTAAAAAATGCAAATCAACCACTAGAAAAATGAACTGTGGAAAAATCCTATTGTTCAAAAGGACTCTCCTCACATTCTCTTACTTCAGCCTCTCATTTTGACCATCCCAGTCCATTCTTACCTTGACTATCCTCGAGAGGAGCAGCCAGGGACCAGGGGTCTGCCTTTAGTCTGGTTCATCTTTGATTGTTAATTCCCTTGATGACTTCCTGAGAAGATTAATCTTCAATGCCACGGCACATTTTACTCCTCATGCATGTAAATTCTCTGTAGAAAATAGCAATTCGTCTTCAAGGAGTATAGGGTTCAGCCAGGCTCTATTTACATTCATAAAATAATTTCAGTTTCTAGAATTTTCATTTCATTTTCAGTCTTCTTTCATTTGAAGACTGAAGCAAATCATTCTTTCCTTTCCCACTGATGACTGGGACCAATAACTTGTATAAAAAACAAATTACTCAATGGTTTAAACATTCCTTATTGCTACTGAAGGACATAGTTAGACTGTAAGCCATAAGAGAGCAAGCAAGTCTCCTTGGAGTTGTAAAAAGGCGAAAGGTGCTTTTGGATTTCTCTGCCTCGATGTCACCTAGCACCTATCAGACTGTCCTGGAATTATCCAAAGCCTCTTCGTGCCAACCTCAATGTTGCCCCCAAGTCTCCTGATTAAGCCCATACTTCTAAAGCATGTTCTTTCCTTTCATCTCAACATCCAATTTTTTGGAGCTGGGTTTTGGAAAGAAAGCAAAAAGACTGCATTAAATCTCATTACCAAATGAGTGGTCGGCATCTTTCTACTAGCCCTCATTCATTCATCCACTGAATGTTACAATGAATGTCTCCTACGTACCAGGCATCGGGCCTGGTCACGGACATACAACAGAAAGCAAAATCAGACACAGTTTCCCACATTATGGCTTAAAATTTAGTAGGGAGAGATAGATTTTAATAAGCTAATTACAAAGAGATAGATCTGATCTCACGAATACACTTGATCTAGTCTTGAACTCAGGGAAAGTGAACTTCTGAGAATGTGATGATTGAGCTGATAACCTAAAGAAAGAATATGAAGAGGGAAGGGAAGAGTGTTCCAAAGGGCGTGAAAGCATGGCCCGAGGACAAATCATGGGGGAGCGCAGTTGCAAAGGAAGCTAGAGATGTAAGTGGAAGCCACAGAACTTAAGGCATTTGTAGGTCATGATAAAGGTTCCACCCCCACCCTCTCAAAGAATGATGCGAAGTTATTTAATTGTAGAAGGTTGCAGATGATGATGGGATATGATTAGATTTGCAATTTGAAAAGATCAGCCCTGCTGCTGTATGGAAAGAAATTAGAGGGTAGAGTAGTTAGGAGGCTGATGCAGTGCTACATGTGAAAAATGATGATGGCATGGACTAGAATAAGCATCCACGTGGAGATTTTAAATAGGCCATTAAAACATGGCCTCGGCGTTTGGAAGAGACATCTGGGCTAGAGAAGCGATCCATCTCATTGGGGCAGTTACATTTTAAAACAGGATGTTTGTTCATTTAAACTGGCAATGAAAGAGATATATTTGTACAAAGTTTCCTACACAGTGACATTTCAATCTCACCCCTGTCGATCTACCCTGTATGCCGACCCCCATCTCAGTGGCAGGATAACTTTTTGAAAATGCATGTTTGATTACAGCAAATCTCCAAATAGAAGAACAATACATTGTGAACTTACAGGTTCTCTCCTGTCTACAGCACTCTCAGGAATCACAAACTGGAAGTCAGAGCAAGCAAATTCTAGAACAAAAATTAAAATACAAAATGAATTTCATCAAAGCAGCTTGCCCCCATTAAATAAACTAAGGCAAGAATAGAGAATTCAGAAGAATCTCCAAGGAATTTGGGAAATTATTTATTTATGACAATGTCCTATTGTCTTTCAAAGACCGATTTGTGGTTTTCAAAGACACACACAATGCAAAACAGGCAGATCTAAAATAAAGGTAGCAAAGAATCAATTAAATGGAAGCAATGACCTTGATATTACCAAACACATGAAATGATTAGATACCGTGACTGGGCTCTGATTTGAGCACTCTGCATGTCTTATCAGTTAAAAGATGAAAAAGAAATGCTAAGTTGTATCACTTATATATGCTGAATAAAAACTGGGACATATTATCTGATAATGGGGTGAACCGTAAAGTTGAGACTTGCCTGGACTATCTGGAATATAAGGTTTTCTTTGCTATGCAGCTCTCATTGCTTGACAAAAGACAAGGTGAATATTATTTTGGAGATACATTTCTTTGTACTGAATTCAAGAAGGTATTGATGGACTCTACAGTTTGACATAAAGCTTGGAATGCAAAAGGGGCACCTGGGAGGCTCAGTCCATTAGGCGTCCAACTTCAGCTCAGGTCACAATGTCACGGTCTGTGAGTTCGAGCCCCACGTCGGGCTCTGTGCTGACACCTCAGAGCCTGGAGCCTGCTTTGGATTCTGTGTCTCCCTTTCTTTACCCCTCTCCCACTTGCATTCCGTGTGTGTGTGTGTCTAATATAAATTTTAAAAATCATTAAAAATAAAAAAAAAAAAGCTGGGAATGCAAGAAATAGAACTGACTGGCAAAAGGACTGTTTGATGCTCTGTAGTCTTGTTCAGTCTTGCCGAGGACTGGCCAGAGCTCCATTTTCTCCACTTGTGTGGACATTCAGTCACTAGCTCATTTCATAATGAAGCAATTTTCACAAGCTTTGGCCCACGAATGCAGAACAGTCTTCTAGGTCTTTTCACACGTGGGCTACCCTTCCCCCCACAATCAATTAA
>NW_027528635.1:800647-800843 GCF_008692635.1 Crocuta crocuta | reverse complement strand
AAAACACTTAAGTTTTCTAAATTATAAAGAAGTGTCCTGAAACACATTTCCAACAATATAAGCTACTTTTAAATGTATTTTTGTTCAGAGGATGAAATTAATATGTTACGTTTTAAAATGTGCACGCCCAATAGGGCGTCGGTATGATTGTTGTTTGTAAATATACCTCTCAGAAGTCCTTAAGTGGATTTCAACT
>NW_027528635.1:799167-799793 GCF_008692635.1 Crocuta crocuta | reverse complement strand
CTGGGAGGCTCAGTCCATTAGGCGTCCAACTTCAGCTCAGGTCACAATGTCACGGTCTGTGAGTTCGAGCCCCACGTCGGGCTCTGTGCTGACACCTCAGAGCCTGGAGCCTGCTTTGGATTCTGTGTCTCCCTTTCTTTACCCCTCTCCCACTTGCATTCCGTGTGTGTGTGTGTCTAATATAAATTTTAAAAATCATTAAAAATAAAAAAAAAAAAGCTGGGAATGCAAGAAATAGAACTGACTGGCAAAAGGACTGTTTGATGCTCTGTAGTCTTGTTCAGTCTTGCCGAGGACTGGCCAGAGCTCCATTTTCTCCACTTGTGTGGACATTCAGTCACTAGCTCATTTCATAATGAAGCAATTTTCACAAGCTTTGGCCCACGAATGCAGAACAGTCTTCTAGGTCTTTTCACANAAAACACTTAAGTTTTCTAAATTATAAAGAAGTGTCCTGAAACACATTTCCAACAATATAAGCTACTTTTAAATGTATTTTTGTTCAGAGGATGAAATTAATATGTTACGTTTTAAAATGTGCACGCCCAATAGGGCGTCGGTATGATTGTTGTTTGTAAATATACCTCTCAGAAGTCCTTAAGTGGATTTCAACTATTTTTATTTTA
>NW_027528635.1:795625-799158 GCF_008692635.1 Crocuta crocuta | reverse complement strand
GCTGCAATATTTTAAAAAGCTGCAAGGGTTTTTTGTTTGTTTGTTTCCAAGAGAGATTTGTTTTATGTTATGAAGCAAATTATGTATCACTTCAATTCTTTCCTACAACTCTGATGACGTTTTTATGAAACTGGAGGTACTTCTTTTTAAGTACTGAGAAATGTTAATAAATACTGAAAACTTTGTTATAGAAGCATAAAATCTGGGCTTAAGCATCTCTCGATTTCAGCTCAGGTCATGATCTCACCATGGTGAGATGGAGCCCCCCACCCCCATTCCACACTGGGCACGGAGCCTATTTGAGATTCTCTCCTTCTCTCTGTCTGCTCCTCCCCTACTTGCACAGCCACCGCCCCCTCCCCCCACCAAAAAAAAGAACAAAAGAAAACAAAAAAGAGAAACATAAAATCCTAAAGTACCATGCCACTTATTAGGTTTGCCATCACATCAAAAGGGCTATTTCTGCAGTCTTACCTGCGTGGGGACTGTTAATTACCTCTTTAGGACCCTGCATCCATGAAGCAGCATAGACTTTAAAGGGGTGAATACCCCAAACTAAATCTTTCTTGGGATTGATAGTTGAGATGGCAGAGAGAGGGACATTTACAAACATAGTTTGGAGTTCGGTAATACAATAATGATAGATTTCATTTGTATGAAACCTTAGGATTTCGCAAAGCACTTTTACATATAATACTCTTGCATATGGAGTAACATTATAGTAACACACACGATACCGATTTAAGACGATAATTCAAAGAGATATAAAACATAAGTGTTTCAAACGTTCTGGTCTTCTGTTTGTCTGCTTGTTATTACTGGCCTGAAGTTTCCAAGAGCTTTTCTTGATATCCCCATGGGTCCCTTGGTTGTGGCTATATTTAGCACACTATGAGGAACATTCTTTTTTCTCCCCCATTTTTCCACCCTGGGTCATTTTAAGGAAGCAAATAGTCCTCAATCAAGACATACCAATTGTAAGTTCCTTGCTGATGGATGAATTACTTTATATGATTCAATTCAACAGGACATTTCTCTTTATTTAAGTAATTTTTTTATATTTATTTTGGGAGAAAGAGAGAGACAGAGCACAAGTGGGGGAGGGGCAGAGAAAGAATGACACACAGAATCGAAGCAGGCTCCAGGCTCTGAGCTGTCAGCACAAAGGGCGCGGGGCTCAAACTCACAAACTGTGAGATCATGACCTGAGGTGAAGTCGGACGCTTAACCGACTGAGTCCCCCATGTACCCCTCCACCATGAAAACCTTGTAGAGGGTGCTGCATATGGCTAATGGATAACCTCTGCTATCAAAGAACTTGAAATTCTGCAGAGTTGAAGGAAATGTACACCATTAAAAACAAAGCAAGATAGAAGGAAATAATTGCTGTAAGTTTTTTTTTATTTTTTAATGTTTATTTTTGAGAGAGAGAGAGAGAGAGAGAGAGAGAGAAACAGAGTGCGAGTAGGGAAGGGGCAGAGAGAGAGGGAGACACAGAATCTGAAGCAGGCTCCAGGCTCTGAGCTGTCAGCACAGAGCCTGAGGTAGGACATGAACCCACCAACTGTGAGATCATGACCTGAGCTAAAGTGGGACGCTAACCAACTGAACCACCGAGGCGCCCTCTACTAGAAGTTTTAAGCAAGGTACTGTCATGGAACAGAGGAAAGAACAGGAGTTATAGAAGTTTTCATAAATGAGCCATTCTTTGATCTTGGTCTCAAAAATTACTAGATTTTATATTGAAGAACAAATAGGCAAAAGAATTACACCTTTTGGTGCTGGGCATTTGGGAAATCCTGAAGAAGCAATCATGGCCGATCAAACTACTCCTTTGAAAATATCAAGTGTAGTATAAATACAGCAGTTTCTCCAGAAATAATTATGTCTCTGTCAGAAGCATATTTCCAAAACTGGTATTTTCCAAACTATGTTTCACACTTTCATAATGGTCCAAAAAGCCTACAAACAGACCTTTAAACAA
Organism: Crocuta crocuta; assembly: GCF_008692635.1. Taxonomy (NCBI): domain Eukaryota; kingdom Metazoa; phylum Chordata; class Mammalia; order Carnivora; family Hyaenidae; genus Crocuta; species Crocuta crocuta. The sequence continues at coordinate 797,174 of NW_027528635.1, read as the reverse complement.
ACATCTAATATAAATGTCCCTTGGTTAATTTCAGCTCCCTTTACATGAAATAAACAATCAGCTGCCCCTCTGTGAGTGCCTCCAGGATCTCACTAGTCTACGTGATTATAGGCTAGTGCTGCCTGGGATGATCCGCAAGCATCCGATCAAGTGGCATTTCTGGGTGGACCAGATTTGAGGGGCAAATACTTGTAGTTTGTAAAATCCCATCTTTACAAAGCGAAAAGTCTTACTAAACATTTCCCTGTGCTTTTCTATTACTGGAGAGAAAATAGCCTCGAGTATAGATCTTGATCTACTCAAACACAACTGAATTGCACGCTGCCTCAGTAGTAAACAGATGGGTTTTACTTAGGGCAGAATCAGCCTAAGCGCCAGCCTTCTGTTCCATTATGTATCTGGGGCTACATAATCAAGTGCGCTCATATTTAAAACCACGCATTACCATTCACGGAGCAGATCTGCAATTGTGTGCAATATAAAGAAGCGGTTCTACAAGCTTTCTATTTAAAGTGATGGGAGACTGAGGAGGTTCACACATTTGTTTATGAAATACCATCTCCAACTGTAACCTACACGAAGGTGCTTCTTTTCAATAGATTTGTCTCACTTATTCTGGGGAATAATGTGCTTTTCATTGATTTATAAAAAGTAGAAGCTATGACATGACAATTTCTGTTTCGCCAACAAAATCGTTCGGTAAGGAAAAATATACTGAATGGATTCTTCAACACCACAGAGTCAAAGCACTGAATTAATTGATTAATTGTGTCACTGTTCAACTACGTACAAAAAGAGTACATGGAGGGGCGCCTGGGTGGCTCAGTCTGTTAGGCATCCGACTTCTGCTCATGTCATGATCTCACGGTCTGTGGGTTCAAGCCCCACATCGGGCTCTGTGCTGACAGCTCAGAGCCTGGAGCCCACTTCGGATTCTGTGTCTCCTTCTCTCTCTGCCCCTCCCCCACTTATGATCTGTCTGTCTCTCAAAATATAAATAAACATTAAAAAATAAATGTTGATTGAACTTATTTACACAAAAATTATAACACTGTGTCTACATGTTGCTGCTAGAATTTTTCCAGATGTAATCTTTAGTATATTTGATAGAATCTAATTTTTACTTGAATCAACACTATGAAAACATCATCACAATATCCTAGATGATTAAAAAGATATTCGCCTCACATATACCTGAGAAATTCATTTTAAATTGTAACTATGAAATGCATTGTGATATTCAAATATAAAACATGTTGACAGATAAGAATTAAAATATTAAACGTAATATCAAATTTATTTTTAGGCACTTAAGAAAGTATACATTTTCTTAGGAACTGATAAGGATGTTGTATTAGTTTCATATTAGTTTACATAATAAACTACCACAAACTTAGAAACTCAAAATAGTTTTTGCTTATTATGTCAAATTTCTGCAGCGGAGATGTCTGAGCTGGGGTAGGCTGGGGTTTGCTGGGTTCTCTGATTGGGGTCTCACGAGGCTGAAATCAGAGCCAGACTGGCCTCTTTCTTTAAAAGCTCTGGGGCA
>NW_027528635.1:790089-795142 GCF_008692635.1 Crocuta crocuta | reverse complement strand
GGTTGTAGATCTGATGCCTCCCCCTTTTTCTTGCCCATAGTCAGCAGGGGTTGTCCTACAGACTAACCACTTCCTCAGCATGTGATCCTCCCCATTTTTTTTAATTTTTAATTTTTTAAAATTTATTTCTGAGAGAGAGAGAGAGACAGCATGAGCAGGGGCGGGTCAGAGAGAGAGGGAGTCACACAGAATCTGAAACAGGCTCCAAGCTCTGAGCTGTCAGCACAGAGGCCGACATGGGGCTCGAACCCATGAACCGTGAGATCATGACCTGAGCCGAAGTCGGACGCTTAACCAACTGAGCCACCCAGGCGCCCCCATCCTCCCCATTTTCAAACCAGCAACAATGACATGAGTCCTTCTTATGCTTCTTACCTCTTATTTACTCTTCTACAACTGGCTGAAGAAAATTCTGATTTAAAAATTTTTTTTAATGTTTATTTAATTTTGAGAGGGAGAAAGACAGAGTGTAAGTGGGGGAAGGGCAGAGAGAGACAGAGATGCAGATTCTGAAGCAGGCTCCAGGCTCCGAGCTGTCAGCACAGAGCCCGACATGGGGCTCAAACTAACAAACCATGAGATCATGACCTGAGCAGAAGTCAGACACTTAACCGACTGAGCCACCCAGGTGCCCTGAAAATTCTCCTGTTTTAGAGAGCTCTCATGATTCGGTCTAACCCACCCAGATAATCTCGCCATGTCAAATAGGAAGACCCAGACACCAATCCCAGATGAGGATTTCCACCACTGGAAAATGGCAAAGATCATCAATGGCTAACACCAAAGTTGAAGCCCACGGGCCTCAGTCCACTCACTGCATTTTCTACAGATTCGGAGTTACCAATGAGGACTCAACATACGAGGTGCTATTAGGAACAAGGCTTTCCTCACACAAGAAGAGGCATGGCAAGGTCAGCGCCAGAGTGCACACTGGCCTCCCATGGGCAGCAGGCCCCTCCTGATGGACAAGACACACTATCTATCACCTTCCTGTGAGGCTGTCTATACTGGCGAGGCTGGTCAGGTACCCTAGGAAGTACATTCTTAAGCAGTACAAGGAAGTTCACTGCATACTCAGAACAGGGGAAGGGTTTTTCTTAACAAGGAAGAAGAATCTAGGACCCAGTGACAGCTTTGGCACCAGCTTCCCTAGAGAGGAATGGTCTGGTCCCAGGGCACCGAAGGCACCATCCTGAAAAGTCACAATGAGTTGGGTGATGGCTGCTTCCACAACACCGTATCTTAAGGTCATCTGATGTGAACCCGTAAAATTAGATTTAAAAACAAAAATCCCTTCCTAGTAGTACCTAGATTAATATTTGATTGAATAACTGNAACAAAATGAGAATGTAATCTAAGAGAAGAGGAGGTGATCAGAAACTAGGGGCTCAATACAGGGGAGAAGAGAAGGGAGAGAAAGTCACCACAAAACTGCAGTGCCATCTCAGGGACATGCAGGTCCAGTCTCGGTCAAGACTACAAGACATTGGCAGAAGAGGCCTCATGAAGCACACAAAACAAAACAAAAAACACTGATAAATTAGGTCATATGTTTCAATGTTTCAAAATATAGTATTAAAAGTCCTTTTACAGTTCTGGCATACTTAATAATATTAAAATAAAATTGATCTAAGCCTCCCAAGCCCCCATGGAAATTAAATGCTGACACATAAAAAGCTATACAAAAAAGATGCAAGATGTAATTAGAGCACCTTATATGGCTCAGTTGTGGACAATAATTATGAAGTCCTCACAAACATGACCGCTGGCTGTTAATTTAATCACTACGGGAACTGAATTGTATGGATAAAACTGGAGAGATGAAGCATCTCGTCTACCATAAAACAGTCAATAGAGAATATATATGAGTGGAAATCACAACTGAGAATCAAAAATGTTATTCAGAAATGTGGAAGAAAAATATAAGAATCAAGAGATAAAAGAAGAGAAAATGGTTGCTCTGAAGGGGTGGCTCAAGGGACTTTTCCACTGTAGACACGTTAGTGTTTTTTGACACTTTATATTATGCCCATAACTCACACTGAGAAGTACTAAAATAATTGCAAACACGCATTTTATACATAGGCACTAGGGTCAATGAGGATTCAAAAAATTATATTCCAAACTTAAGGACATTACACAGTCTCCGATCCTACCTTTAAAAGGGTCACTGCTAAATGTTAGATTTCCTCAAAGGCATACGTCCAGCTGAACGCTGTAACTTCATTTGCAGTACTTAAGCTACTGCATTAACAACTGGCCAATATACAACTTGCCTGATTTCCCTGAGCGCAGCATTAATAAATGCATGTATGATTTCACGCCAGACCTGTTGAAGCTAGCAAATGCTCAATATTGTGCTAGCCCTGGCATTATCATCATCTTCCGTCAAGCTCAAAAACACCATTTTGCTGATCCGTCCTAATAATGATACCACCCTAAGTCACTTAACAAGCCTTTACTTCCGGTGGAGAGCTGTCAACGCAGGCACCGGCCACTAACATGCTAATGGTTAGCAGACAGTTGGCTAGACAGGCAACTTACTAGTCCCAGCAAATATTTCCTTAAACAGCCCTTCCTCAGCAAGGAGGGAATACTTTAGGATTTCACTTTAGTGCTTCAACTGTCTCCCTTCCAAGCCAACTAACACTCATGGATAATCTCAGGAGATAGCTTAAAAGAGATCAATAGGTTCAAGTGATACGAAGAGTGCAGAAAGAACTGTCAATGCTGTACTATTAACATGGTTAAGGTGACCCAGGCCTGAGAAAGAGGTTGCAACAACTTGCTGGCTTTGAGACCATTACTTGCGCAGGGTATGGGGACCTTGTTCAATAGGTTATGCAATAACTGAACAGCATTCACAATGGAAGTCAATTAGCCAGCCATTACATAGCAATGGAGCACTCAATGAGAGACAAGACCCTCATTACCAGAAACATTAGCACCTTATTATATTTTATTTTTAATTCTTTTCCTGATTCATTCTGAATGGAGAGCACTATTACTGCTCTGAACGGTATGCATAGCTGTAAACTCAATTTGAGGGTAAATATTATTATGAAGGAAGATATGAAAGTTCACGTTGCCTCTCCTTAACGCCTAGAAATGCATGCATTATATACATATATATGACATAGCCACGGACCAATTATCAAAAAGTAATAATTTTGCATCCAAATGCAACGTTAAGAAAGCTGCACTGCTTAGGATCATTTTAATATATCTAAGTGTCAATAAGAGCTTGTTTTATAACCAGCAGAATAAATTTTTAATTTCCTATTGGAAGTCCATTGGAAAGGAAGATTCACTTAACGTAAGTTCGTTTTACAAAAAACTTGGCTGGAACACATCACTTCCACTTAGGGAAGGATGCCTAATACCAAAAGAGAAATCACCATATTCTGTGTCTATTTTGATCTCCAAATTTTCATCTCTAATACTTGGCTTTGCTAGTATGGTCAATAAAAAAATGCACAGGCTATTGATTTTACGTTTCGTTTGAGATTTTCTAGCTCCTTAAAAATTTAAGTAGAACAATTCTTATTGTCAGCAAATACAAATATCCAGCAATAGATATACCATCTCTCATGATTTCTTTCTGAAATGTTCTGAGGAATCACAGTAGAAAGGTCCTCAAATATACTGTGCTAAAAGTATATGTAAAACAGAGTGACAACACCATGTGGAGTCTTTGAATGCCATGAATATGTACATAATTCAAGGAGCAAAAACGTAGAAGGGCAGTAGATGGATTGTCCAGTGTTTACAAGGCACTTTTCACACACTCAGTCACAAAAATGTTTCCTCTTTTGACCTAAGGGAATTCCTATAAAGCAATTCAATGTATATACATTCTAGTTAAATTTACATAGATACAAAATCATTTGAATTTTTAATATTTTCCACCCAAACATTATTTTTTATCCCTGACTTTATTTGCAACTTATGCATACTGTACAGGAAAGGCAAAGAAATGATTTTGCCCAGTATTCACAAAATATTGCTTATCAAGTATTGCTAACACGTGTCCAATATTTCAAGGGCACATCAACTCCTCCTTTGCTAATCCCCACAACTCCTATGTAAGGATGGTGAATAATACAGAATTTCATTCTCTTTTGTAATTAGAGAAACTGAGGCACAGAAAACCCAAGTATCTTGTTACAGCCTTATAAAATTATCTCAGAACAGAGTTGTGACTCAAATTCAAATCATCCTGACTCTTGCTTATTCTGAAGGATTAAGATTAGTTGACATAGCTTGTAGGAGACAAGTTCTCTAGTTGGTAGCCTGGGAAATGTGCCAACTTATACCAAAAATCATCATTCTCATATGTCAAGTTTTTGTCTAATAATGAAAATTTTACAACAGATCCTGACTGAAAAATGCATGAGTGAAGTTGTTTTAATGACTTCCATGAATGATAATTCATTTCTGTCTCTTATCCACATTCAAGGTCAAATCAGGGCCTCATAACACACTGCAGATTGTTTTCAGAAAGTCAAGTGACACCAATGCTCAGATCATACTGTCACTATCATTTGGTTTCCTCTCTACAGCTCTCCATAAGCCTTTTGTTCAGGATTCCGACAAATTCTAACAAAAATTTTACATGCTATGTCACACCTGGACCTTTGTTGCTTTTTATATGATTAATTTTCTAGATTAGTGTGGCTCTTAAATGCCTTTGGCCAAGAAAGAATATCGATATATTTTTTTCTGGTTGTAGAATGTAAGCAAAACATAAAGAAACACAGTTTGCCAAAAGACATGAGCTCTAGTATTCTCACTGAACTTTTTTTTTCACAAAGAGGATCTGTTATTGGTCACAGTTGACTAAAATATGCATCAAAAGCATTAGAGTTACTGAGAATTTGGATTATAGTTCAGATCTCTAGATTTGTGTGGACTTGAATTTGTAATTTGTAATGACAACCCTATCTCATGCTTTTAAAAATACTTTTATTTTTTTCTGTGTGTGTGTGTGTGAGAGAGAGAGAGAGCGAGAGAGAGAGCGAGAGAGAGAGAGCGCTCAAGCAGAGGAGAAGGG
>NW_027528635.1:788296-790038 GCF_008692635.1 Crocuta crocuta | reverse complement strand
GGATAAGGGAGAATAAATACATGCTGGGTGTGGAGCCTGACGCGGGGCTCAATCTCACACCCGTGAAATCATGACCTGAGCTGAAATCAGGAGTCAGACACTTAAGTGACTGAGCCACCCAGGTGCCCCTTTAAGGTAATTTTTAAGCAAGAATGACTTTTCCATGCTCCAATCGATTTTATGTTTAACAATGATCTATCATGTCCAATGTTTGTAATTCAATGTCTTTTCTTCAGTATTTTTTTCTTAAAAGAACTCCTTCACTATTAAAATGTTGTCCAAATTCCATTTATATTCCAAGAAAGAAATTACACACACACACATACACACACACATACACACACACACACACATCCTATTTGAAACTTAGTAAAACTAACTTATCATGTGAAAGAAATGGCTTACTCAATTGTTTTTAATAGTAGCATCATCAAATCTTTGAATCCCAAGTTTGGAGGACCTTGCCTATGTATACTGATTCAGGAGATCTGAGGTGGAGCTGGAAATTTATTTTTAGAAGTACATTCAAGAGTTTCTGTTGCAGCTGGTTCTCTAGACCAAATCTCTGTAAGAAAAGTTACAACTTGTGAATTTTTATGACAGAAATAGACTATGGTCAAAATTATACCATGTCTGCAAGTTATTCTAGTTAAAATTCCATATTCTCCTGTGCCATTTCAATCTCAATACTCCAAACACTGTTTCACTTTAAATGCCAAAGGTCGACCAGATGCCCAGAAGTGCTTACTCCTCTGNAGATGCCCAGAGGTGCTTTCTCCTCTGAAGATAAAATTTGGTGACTTTGATTCTTCCTCAAAGTGCTTGCTTTTAATCTTCAAGGGTCGATAGTTACAATAATGTAATAGACATTGGCTAAATCATTCAATGCTGTTTGATTTGTTTAGATCTAACCAATTTGGTGCCCGGCTATTATAAATACATTCTTTGTATACATAATATGCATAGTAAATAGGCATTGTTATTCAAGGCTTTCTGATGCAAGAATAAAGGTCATACTGCATAAATTTTTCTTTAAATTAATCTTATATGATAAAATCTATTTTCAGCTCTCCAAGGCAGTAGAGCAAGTTTATCTAATCCATATAACTGTCGTGGGTTTACTAGATGAATTCTTAATAAGGGCTTCCAATCAGGTTAAATTAATGATAATAAGAGAAAGACTGTTCTCTAATGAGAGTTATTGATTTCGTGGCTGATTGAAATGACTACACAGTGTAAAAACTATGTAAGACCTAACAGAATTATCACATTATAAGTCAGGATTATTGAACCACTGAAAAAAAGAAAAGCACTCCACTAAGGTATCTTATCTTTATGAAAATAAGGAGAGGGTCTAGATTTTTCTATTTCCATTTCAGCAAGATTTCACGAGGGTATCCCACTAAAATGAGACAAGAGNTCAGATTCTGTATCTCCCTCTCTCTCTGGCCCTCCCCTGCTCACGCTTTCTCTCTCTCGCACACAAATAAAAACATTAAAAAATTTATAAAAACATAAAAGTGTTTTCTTCTTCCTGCAGTTCCTATAGATGTAATTAATTGGTACCGAAGATACTGACTGTATCTGGCCAACCAATTGTGGTTGTTCTCAACTGAATAGTGATTTCCAGCAGTCAGAGGAAAAGCCTAACCCAAGAACACAAACTTGGCCCTCTCCTTGGAAAACTGACACACCTTTTAAAGATTCAAAAATGTTAAAAAAAAAAAACAGGAAGCCTCTTG
>NW_027528635.1:785688-788291 GCF_008692635.1 Crocuta crocuta | reverse complement strand
TCTCCATTCATATCCAATTAAAAGCACTTCTGCTACGTGACCTTGGGGGCATGCTTAAACTCTCTGTATAGTAGTTTCCTCATGTGAAAATTGGCCCAAATAATAACGCCGGTCTCCTCTGATAATTGGGTACTTAACTGTGTTAATCCAATGTGTGCTATTGATGGGTCATAGCAGCTCAGGTGAAGCGACTGTGTGCATTTATCCCAACCACATGCTCATGGTGGAAATATTTTCACCATGGAATTCAGCAAATGATACAATCAGGGTGTTTCTCCATCAGAAAACTAGGTGTTAACAGCATTTACCAGCAGACCGCTGATTAATACACTTAACGTGATGCAGAACGCGGTGGCTCCATCAAGACAATCAAGTGTAATATGATGAGCTCTCAATACTAGAGAGATTTATTCGCTCAACAGAAATGTGTCTACTAAACATCGGTCACTTAATCGAGGTGCGAAAAGTATGGAGCCTGCATACTCTTAGAGGTTACATTGTATTAGGGCGGACAGAAAAGAAATAAATATAATATATAGTGTGTTAGATGAGGGAGATGATCTAGAAGACAATAAAGTAAGTGAAGAAGATGGGAGTGAATGGGAGTGGGGGTGCTGGAGAGTTATTCAGTAGAGTGACCAGCACAGAAGGCCTCAGTGAAAAGCTGGCATTTGAGGGCACCTGGGTGGCTCAGTTGGTTAAGGGTCAGACTCTTGGTTTCTACTCAGGTCATGATGTCATAATTTGTGAGTTCAAGCCCCACGTAGGGCTCTGCGCTGACAGTGCAGAGACTGCTTAGGATTCTCTCTCTCCTCCTTCTCTCTTTCCCTTGCTCACACATACCACACACTCTCTCTCTCAAAACATTTTAAAAAAAAAAGTAAAAAAAAAAAAGAAAACAAAAGGCGGCATTTGAATAAAGATGAGAATTTGGTATGTAAACACATCTTGAGGCTATCCGGAAGAAGAGTATTCTAGGCAGAGCGAACAGCAAGTGCAAAGGCTCTGAGGTAGAATCATGCTTAGGACAAAAATAAACAAATAAATAAAAAAAACAAAAACAAAAAACACAGAAACACAAAGAGACGAATGTGGTCAAACCAGGAGGAAAGGAGTAGAAAATTAATTCGGAGAGGTAAAACTGTGAGTTCTTTGGTTGTAGTAATGTTCTTTCTTTCCTTCGCATTTCAGTGTTTTGCTTTTTAAGTGAAGTGAGAAGCCACGGAAAATTTTCAACAGAAAAAAGACATTTTCTGATGTATATTTAAAAAAATTACTTGAGTGACAGCGTTGACAGCAATTTGTGAGGGGGAAGAAGCAGGGATAGCATTTAGCAGGTTTACTGCTATGATCCAGGTCTGAGATGATGGTTACTTGCAAGAGAGGGAGAGAAGTGGTGGGCAAAAGCAGATGGATGTAGACAATTCTATTGCTTAACCATTGTCAAAAATTGGGGGGCCACTGTGGAATTTGGGGGCCACTTTGGAAAACAGTATAGAGGTTCCTCAAAAAAACTGAAAATAGAAATAGCATATGATCCAATAATCCCACTATTGGGTATTTACCCAAAGAAAACAACAAAAATTCAAAAAAGTATTTGTACCACTATGTTTATTGCAGCACAATTTACAATAGCCAAGGCACAGAAGGAACCTAAGTGCCCATCAGCAGATGACTGGATAAGGAAGATGTGTACATAGACAGAGGAGTATTACACAGCTGTAAGAGGGTACGATCCTGCCAACTGAGACAACACGGATGGACCTAGAGTGCATTCTGCCAAGTGAATTAAGTCAAGCTGAGAAAGACAACTACCATATGATCTCACTCCTAAGTAAAACCTTAAAAAAAGACACGAATAAATAAACAAAATGCAGAATCCGACCTATAAACATAGAGAACAAAGCAGCAGTTGCCAAAGGGGAGAGAGCCAGGGGACTGGGCAAAATGGGTGAAGGGAAGTGAGCGATACAGGTTTCCAATTATGAAATGAGTAAGTCTCGGACACAAAGGCACAGCAAAACAGAATAGAGTTAATGACACCGTTAATAGCACTGTATCCAGCCACACGGGAGCTGCACTTGTGGTGGGCACAGCATAGTGAGTAGACTTGTCAAATCACTGTGCTGTATGCTTGGAACAATGTGTGTCAACTATAGTCAAATAAAAAGGTTTAAAAATAATGTAAGGGACGCCTGGGTGGCTCAGTCGGTTAAGCGTCCGACTTCAGCTCAGGTCATGATCTCATGGTTTGTGAGTTCTAGCCCCACACTGGGCTCTGTGCTGACAGCTCAGAGCCTGAAACCTGCTTCATATTCTGTGTCTCCCCCTCTCTTGGACCCTCCCCTGCTCACGCTGTCTCTCTCTCAAAAAAAATAAACAAAACATTAAAAAAATTTATAGAGAAATATGGGGGTGCCTGAGTAGCTCAGTTGGTTACGTGTTCAATTTTTCATTTCCACTCAGCTCATGATCTCATGGTTCATGAGTTTGAGCCATGCATCAGGCTCTGAGCTGACGGGACAGAGCCTGCTACGGATTCTCTCTCCCTCTCTCTCTACCCCTCCCCCACTTGCACTCTCTTCCTGTCTCTCTCAAAATAA
>NW_027528635.1:778556-785539 GCF_008692635.1 Crocuta crocuta | reverse complement strand
TCTACTGACTTCCTATTAAGTCTTTGAAAAACATGATGAGTAACTACTTGGTTTCCTTGGTTTTATAGTACTTGAAATTCTTATTTGTCTAATAATGACATTTAAAATCATGTAATTGCCTGCAAATAAAACAATGTAGTTGACACAGAAATGAATTTCAGCTTCATTTACTATTTCTCCAAAGCCAAATGTCATTTCCTTAATAAGTATTTTTCCCTTAGAAAATGCCTCCAAGTCTTCTGCACCATCTTAATGTAAAGCACACAGTCTTAAAGACATTTTGCTCATATTTCAGAATAATATTTCCAGTAGTATTTCACATCCAATTATCAGGCCAGGTTTCAGGGTTTGTTTGCTTTTTTATCCTTCAATGTGCCCCACACATTTTGATTCCTCAACTTAAAGAAATTTCCCCCCATGGGTTGCCTGGGGGGCTCAGTCAGTTGAACACCAAGTCTTGGTTTTGGCTCAGGTCATGATCTCGTGGTTTGTGGTTTCAAGCCCCATATTGAGCCCTGTGCTGATGGTGTGGAGCCTGCTTGGTACTCTCTGTCTCCCTCTCTCTCTGCCTCTCCCCTGTTCTCTCAAAATAAATAAATACACTTAAAAAAAAAAATGCTTTCCCCAAATTATCAATTTGTAAATTCCTATTTTTTCTAATTAAAAAAAAAAAGGCAAATCTGATAGCAATTAAAAGAAAAAAAATATATTGGGGTGCCTGGATGGCTTGGTCAGTTGAACTTCCAACTCGATCTAGAATTCGGCTCAGGTTATGATCTCAAGGTTCGTGAATGCAAGCCCCGCATTGGGCTCTCCACTGACAGCTCAGAGTCCGCTTGGGATTCTGTCTCTTTATCTCTCTGCCTCTTCCCCCCTTGTTCTCTCTCTCTCTCTCTCTCTCTCTCTCTCTCTCAAAATAAATAAACTTTAAAACAAAATTTTATTTTTTTTAATGTTTTAATGTTTTATTTATTTCTGAGAGAAAGAGAGAGAGAGAGAGACAGTGTGAGCAGGGGAGGGTCAGCGAGAAGGAGATACAGAATCTGAAACAGGCTCCAGGCTCTGAGCTGGCAGTCAGCACAGAGCCCGACGCGGGGCTCGAACCCACGAACCGTGAGATCATGACCTGAGCCGAAGTCAGACGCTTAACCGACTGAGCCACCCAGGCGCCCTTAAAGCAAACTTTGTAAAAAAGGAAAAGAAAATATATAGTTTGTGTGGGGGAAAGAAAATGGTGGAGATGAACAAAGGTACCTCCTTTTGTTTTCCAAATATACTATACTGATTTGGGGAGCCCAGTAGATGTGAAGTATATAGCGCTAAACATGGGCTCTGTGAGCGTAGGGGTCTCTCATTCATTATTTTATCTTCAGCCCCAGCACACTACAACGGATCCCTATTATTTATTCGAGGGTCCAATGTGTGTTTTTTTTCCCAACACCACCAAGCAATTCTGCGACACCGGCTAGGCTAGGTATCTTCTAGTTCAACTCCGTTCCCATACTGTTACCTAGAGATAGTGTCATACCCCAGAGGGCTCAATCCTACTAGATTACACCCCGCCCCCTTTCAGAAACCAATCTCAAATCCACCTTGTTACCCCCTCAGAGTTGATTCATTTGTTAGAGCAGCTATCAAAATTCAGAGAAACATTTGATAAAGCCTGACAGCTTCTTATAAAGGATACACATGAACAGCTAGATGAACAGGTACACAGGGCAAGGGCAAGGTCCAGAAGTATCAGGATCCCAGGAGATTTTGTCCCCAAGGAACTGGGGTGTGCCACCCTTTAGACAAGTGGATGCACTCACCAACATGAAAGCTCCTTGAGTCCTGTTTAAAGAGTTTTTAAAGACCTTAATCTGTAGCCTGTCACCTCTCCTTCCCAGAGGCTCAAGGAGTGAGGCAGAAAGTTCCAGCCCTCTAATCAATTGGTCCTTCTGGTAACCAGGCCCATTTTGAAGCTATTTAAGGACACCATCCTAAATCACCTAATTAGCATAAGCTTCAAAGGGACTCCTATGAATGACAAAAGACACAACTATCAGTCCGGAAATCCCAAAGGTTTGAGGAGTCTCATTCCATTAAGCAGGACAAAGACCAAATATATTTCTTATTATACGGCACAGCATATTAAAAAAATAACAACAACCAGAGAGAAAAGGAAGCCTGATGACCTCCAAAGCCATTGTTATCTGTTATCGTTTTGGGTCTTGCACTCTGCTAAATATGGGACAAAAGCTATGAATCATTTCACCGTAAAAACGGACACACACACACACAATGTTGCATGCATTTTCATCGAGTTGTTAAGCATTGAGGATTTTATTTACTCATTAATTCATTCGTGATATAAAAACATGGGCGAAAAAGTCGCCAGCCACTGAATTATGCATTAAAGATAGCATAAATGCAATGAATGCATAGGCAAATGTTGAAAAAGGCATAACTAAAATTTTACAGGTTTAGAGAAGGGAAAACGGGAGGACCTGACTTCTTCGGGGCAGGGGGAGAGGGGGTAGAAGAATTAAGAGCAGTTAGCGGGGGGAGACAAGGTCAGGGAGAGGGCTAGTGGGAAGTAAATGCTTTAGGGTAAGATCTGACGCAGAAATCAATCAGCATACTATATATAGCAACACCCTAAACATCACCCTAGGCAACCTTTATCATGCTTTCTGTCACTAAGGGTTAGTTTTGCAAGTTTTGGACTTGACTTAAAGGGACTCCGCTGGTGTTCTGTTGCCTCTATTCTCTTTCACTCACTAAATATATTTTTGAGATTCATCCACGGTACTGTGTGTCGATTGTATTTTTTTCTATTATTACTGAATGTATCCCATTATATGACCCCTCACAGTTGATTTATACATGTCTCCTGTTTATTCTACATTAGTATTGCTTCCAGGTCGAGGCCAATAGGAATAAAACTACCATCCTCATGAATACAGGTCTTTGAATGGATAGGTGTCTTCATCCAATCTGGGAGTAGGATGGCTAGATCATAAGGCAAATGCATTTTTAACTCCGTAAGAAATAGCCAAACTGCTTTCCAAAGTAGTCATATTCATGTTACACCACCACCAGCAGGATACTTGAGCTCCAGGTGCTTTACAGCCTTGTCGCACTTGGAAATTAATAAACTCTATCTTTCTTATTCTCGTTGGTGTGTAGTGTTCATTCATTATGGCTTTAATTTTCATTTGCTTGATGACTAACGACGTTGAGCATATTTTCATGGGCTCATTGGCCATTTACCTTTGGGTGATGTATCAGTTTAAATATTTTGTCCATTTCAACCGGTTTGCCATTTTTGTTACACGTTGTGTTTCAGCATAGCCTATATAGCACGTCTTTTTCAGATAATTCATGTTGCCATATATAATCATCCTTGCTGTGTGTTGCCTATTCATTTCTCTTGTCTTTTGATGAGCTGAATATTTTAATTTTAATGAAATCTAGTTTATTGTATTATCTTATTGTGTCTTGAACAGGAAAGTACTTCCTGCAATTAAGTTTCCAAAATATTCTCTGAAGTTTTCTTCCAGGAGCTTTCTAGGGTAAGGTTCTATAGTTAGGTTTAGAACCCTCTCAAATTAGTTCTTAGGGATTGTAATTGGGAGTCAAGGCCCATATTTTTGCAAATGGATATTGAGTTGTTCTACAATCCTTTGTTAACAATTTTCTCTTTCTATTGAAGAGCTGTGGAACATTTGCCAGAATCAAATGACTGGTTAAGGACAGGTCTGCTATTGCTCCATTTATCTATCTGTTGAACTCTTTTTCTTTAATGTTTTATTTATTTCTGAGAGAGAGGGAGAGCGAGCGAGCGAGCACGAGCGAGCAGGGGAGGGTCAGAGACAGAGAGGGAGATATAGAATCTGAAATAGGCTCCAGGCTCTGAGCTGGCTGTCAGCACAGAGCCCGACGCGGGGCTCGAACCCACGAACCGCGAGATCATGACCTGAGCCGAAGTCGGACGCTTAACTGGCTGAGCCACCCAGGCGCCCCATACTGAACTCTTAGGTCAGTATCATTCTACCATAATTACTACAGCTTTATAGTAAGTACTGAAGTACTACTCTTTTCAATACGTTTTGTTTTCCAAATTTCTTTATATAACCCATGTCCTTATTTCCATATTAATTTTGGAATTAGTTTTTTCTACCAGGAAACCTGATGGAATTATGACAGAGATTTCACTGAATATACAGAATAACTGGTGGAAGAAATGGACTCTTAAAAATACTGAAGCATTTTAATTCATGCACGTGGCGGACTTTATTTGTGTACCCTGAAAATTTTTCTGTCAGCAGTACTTTATACATTTCAGAGTATAGGTCTTACACGTATTTGGCTAAAGTTATCCCCAATCTTTTTTTGATATTATTCTTAGTGGATTTTTCTTTCATTATCTAATAGTTTGTTCTGATACTACATAAAAATACGAAAAAAATTTGTATATAGACTTTCTGGTAAATGCATGCTAAATGAAATCATCAGTTTTCATAGGCTTTTAAAAGATAACCTGAACATTTTCTACATAAACATTCACATCTTCTATAGACAGACAGTTTTGCTTTTTATTTCATTATGTATGCTTTTGATTTCTTTGACTTACATATTGAAATTGCTAGGATCTTCAATAGAATGCTGAATAAAATGGTGAATGTGGTTTTCCTTTTTATTGATCTCATGAGGACAGCTGTTAATTTTCACCATTAAATATTGTCAGCTGTCGGTTTTATTGTGCATATCCTTAATCTTAGATAATAAGGTCCCTTTATATTTCTACTTTGCTTAAAATTTTTGTCACGAATGCATGTTCAATTTTGATGAATGATTTTCCTGACATATTGAGTTTATTACATGACTTTTCCTTTAACCTGTAATGGCAAATTACTTTGGCTCTTTAACAAACTTTTACATTTTAGAACACATCTCTAATTACAAAAGAGTTGCGAGTCCAGAAAGTTCTGCAATATACCACGACAAATTTTTCCTACTGTTCTTACACACTTTTATCAGCTTTATTGAGAAATAATTGACATATAACATACGTAAGTTTAAGGTGTACAATGTGATGATTTGATTCATGTATATATTGCAAATTACCACAAGAAGCTTAGTTTACAGCTCCATCACTTCACATAATTACCATTTTTGGGGTGCTGATACCATCTAAGGTCTACTCTCATAGTACCTCTAATTATATAAGACAGTACTGTTACCTGTAGGCATCATGATGGACAACAGATCCCAAGAAATTCTTTCTCTTACAAATGTAAGTTTACACTGTTTAACCAACATGTCCCCTTTTCCCCCACAGCTCAGCCCCTGGTAACCACCATTCTACTTGATTACCAAGAGTTTGCTTATTTTAGATTCTGCATACAAGTGAGAACACACAGTATCTGTCTTTTGCTGTGTGAACTATTTTACTTAGCATAATATGCTCAAGGTCTATCCATGTTGTTGCAAATGGCATGATTTCCTTCTTTATTAAAGGTTTGATAATATTCCGCTATACATATATATGTATGATACATATAATTCCATTATATATGTGTGTGTGCATGAGTGCATACATGTGTATATATGTATTTTTTCTTTATCCAATCATCCAATGGACACATAAATTGTTTATATGTCTTGGCTACTGTAAATAGTGCTGCAAAGAACATGAAGGTGCAGGTATCTCTTCAAGGTAGTCATTTCATCTCCTTCAGATACGTACCCCATAGTGAGACTGCTAGATCATATGGTAGTTCTAATTCTTCCAGGGACATCTGTACTGTTTTCCTTGGTGGCTTTACCAACTTACATTCCCATTAACAATGTACAAGGGTTCCCTGTTTTCTACACCCTCATCAGCATTCATCATCTCATCTTTTTTATTTGTTTTGAGAGAGAGAGAGAGAGAAGGAGGGGGCACATGAGCAGGGGAGGGACAGAGAGAGAGAGAGAGAGAGAGAGAGAGAGAGAGAGAGAATCCCAAGCAGGCTCCATGCTGTGAGCACAGTGCCAGACACAGGGATCAAATTCACAAACCGTGAGATCATGATCTGAGCCAAAATCCAGAGTCAGAGGCTCAATTGACTGAGCCACCCACGTGCCCCATTACCTCAACTTTTTCATAGCAGCCATTCTAACAAGTGTGAGGTGCTAGCTCATGGTGGTTCTGATATGCATTTTCCAATAGTCAGTGAAGTTGGGCGTGTTTCATGTAGCATCTTTTCATGTATCTGGAAACCATTTGTAGGTCTTCCTTGGAAAAATTGCCCCTGCCCATTTTTTAAATGCATTATTCGGAGGTTTGTTTTCTATTGAGTTTTATGACTTCCTTATATATTCTACCATTCTACAGGTTATCTTTCCATTCCGTTGCTTCTTTCGCTATGCAGAGTTTTTGAGATAGATATCAGCCCATTTATTTTGCTTCTGTTGCTTGTACCTTTGGTGTCCTCCCCTGACAACTATTGCCAAGACCAAGGTCTTGGATGCTTTACCCCTATTCCCTTTAAGAAATCTATAGATTCTGGTCTTATATTTAAGTTTCTAATCAATTTTGAGTTGATTTTGGTGAGCAGTACAAGACTGGGGACTAATTCCAATCTTTTGTATGTGAATAGCCAATTTTCCCAGCGTCAGTTATTGAATAGAGTATCCTTGACCCACTGAGCATTCTTGGGTTCCTTGCCAAGGGCTAGGTGACCGTATATGCTTTCAGTTTATTTCTGGACTCTCAATTCTGTTCCAGTAGTTTGTGCGTTTTTGTGCCAGTATCATAGTTTTCATTACTGCATCCATGCAATACAAGTTTGAAATCAAGGCGTACAGGTCGTGGAGGCTGGGACTGTGAGAGCCTGCCCGAACCCTAAAAGCTCAGAATCCCATCTGAACCCTGAGGCCTTGAGTGGGGCGGGACTGTGCCTCGTTTCATGGGAGCCCACCCGTGGTTTGGGACTGCACGGCGGGTCTGTCTC
>NW_027528635.1:777507-778477 GCF_008692635.1 Crocuta crocuta | reverse complement strand
TCTCCGGGACAGGCATGGAGCCTGAGGCCACAGCATCCGGTGCAGTGCCGGGGCCGGCCCGGGGTCTTGGGTTCACAGAGTACACAGACCCACCTGGAGCCTAGCTCTGCACACCTGGTGGCTGAGGCTACAGGAGTGGCCAGTGGCCTTGGGGGCCTGCCTGAGAGCCTCCTACCATGGGACCGCATGGAGCTGAAGGAGCCAGCTGGTGCCAGGGAAAGTTGAGCACCTGTGGGCACTACCTGGGGCTATGGGAATGGCCCGGTTCCAGGAGGGGGTGGCACTGGAGTCTTCGGTAAGTCCTGTGCTCACTTCACGTGCTTTTTCCCAAGGGGGAGATGTCTCCATGTTGGGCTGCTCAGGCTTGGGGGAAAGGTGATAGACAGGGGTAATGTGAATGTATCTTTCTTACCCTCCTTGAGGTATCTCTTCGTTTTTCTGTGCTCTACCCAGGTGCTGTAATCCCTCACCTGAAATCCTTAGCTTTTGTAACAGTATCTTTATGCATAGATAGCTGTTCAAATTGAGGTTTCTGGGAGGAGCAGGTGATAGAAATTCCTACACCAATTCCTATACCAGCACCTTGCCGATACCTTTCGCTTCTCTTACTGTTAATGTCGTGGACTATATTTGTCACAAGGCAACAATAAAGATGTATTTTTACTCAAGTCCATACATTACTTGTATTTCCTTAGTTTGTATACCTAGTGTCTTCTTTCTGTTCCAGGATCCCATCTAGATAAGATATTGCATTTAGTCATCATGTTTCCCGAGGCTCCTGAGAATCTATAGTTTCTAAGACATTCCTGGTTTTCGGCTGCTTGTTTTCCCTCTTTAGTTAGGACAGTTTCTTCTGTTGGACGTTCAAGTTTCTAAGCCTATCCAGCCTTCCTTTTTTCCATTTCAGTTATTTTCTTTTTCAGCTCTCGCCACTCCATTTGATTCTTTTTTTTTTTTATATTTGTAAGTT
>NW_027528635.1:767547-777454 GCF_008692635.1 Crocuta crocuta | reverse complement strand
CCTTAGTATGTTCAGTAATTCCTTAAAATCCTTGATCATGTTTATATGTTATATTACAGTCTTTGTCTACTTATTTCATAATTTCTGTTATTTCTGTATCTGTTTCTTTTGTGTGATTTTTCCCTTGGTTTTATGTTACAGGTTCCTGCTTTATTATGCATTCACGAAATTTTGATTGGACACTGGGCACTGTAAGGTGATATTATTGGCTGTCTGGAGTTTGCTTTATTCCTTCATAAAAAGTTGTTTGTTTGTTTATTTAAAGTACTTCTCCATGAGCCAGATATTTTTGTGGCTTATTTTTAAGTGTTGTTATAGTGGGTCAAAAGTATTTTTCACTGCGAGGCCATTGTAGGTCTACCCTAGAGGACAAACTATTCTGGTGTGTTTATTTAATGCCCTGGGTGCTGAAAGAGTTCTTTCCACCTTACTTGTGGTAAATCTCAGACCTGGGTGAGTTCCAGAAATTGTTCAGCATAGAGCTTCCTGGCAGGTCTTCTATGTTGGCCTCATGGGAATTCTCTCTATAAGTGTTTGGCTTTAAATATTCAATTGAAGGGGCACCTGGGTGGCTCAGTTGGTTAAGCATGTGACTTCGGCTCAGGTCATGATCTCTGGTCCGTGAGTTTGAGCCCAACATCGGGCTCTGTGCTGATGGCTCTGAGCCTGGAGCCTGCTTTGGATTCAGTGTCTCCCTCTCTCTCTCTGCCCCTCCCCTGCTTGCATGTGCTCTCTCTTTTGCACTCTCTCTCTCTCAAAAATAAATAATAAGTGTTAAAAAAATAACTAAATACTCAGTTGGAGATTCACAGAAATGTCTATGTAGATTTTGGAACCCCTTTTTGTACATAGTTCTATTACTCTTCCCCCCAAATTCTAGTTGTTGAGCCTTTCTGAACTCTGTATCCTAAACTCAATCCCACATCTATGACAAGACACCCATATCCCTGAAACTGCCTCCAGGAAGAAATCCTGGGTGATCACAGGACTTACCTCATCGGTTTTCCCTTTTTGCAGTGATTATTCTCCTTAACTGCCTGCTTTCCAAGGTCTAAGAGCTTGTTGAATATGTTTTCTCTGCTTTTCTTTAATTTTGTTAACACAAGGTAAAAAATTCTGGAACCAATAACCATGTCATGGCTCAATACATTACTCTAATGAATACTGTAGGGTGAAGATAAATATACTGTCTCACTTAATAGAAAGGAAGGAGAACCATTCACCATTATCTGAGGTAATAGATGAAAATTGTATCTGTCCCGGGGAAACCCAGATAAAATATGAACCTTATTTGAAAAAATAGATTATGTGTCTGTGGGGTAGAAGATAGGTTGGAATGACAGGATTAAGTGTGGAAACAGGAAATCCAGTTAAGAGACCGCTACACAGATGACTGTGGCCTGGACTATGCTGATATTTATAGAAATGGTAGAGAAGTGAATGTATTTAAGATGGTTTGGAAATTGGCCTGCTAGAGATGGACTGAATGGTGAGTGACGGATGGAGAAAAGAAGCTAAGATGAAAGTTTCTTAGTTGTGCATAATGGAATAACATGTTTCCATTTTCATATTGCCCCAGAAAAGGGGTCATAGAGGAAGCACCAGATTTTGCTGGGGTGGCAGGACATAGGAATCAGGGGAAAGTCTAGGCCATAGCCTTTATTGGGATTTCCGTGGAAAAGGCAGGACACGGCGTAATAAACAGCATAGATTTGGCTAATTTGAGTCACTCTGGGGTAGTCGTGGTCTCTGGTTGGCTGATACTTGGCTCTGAGGTAAATTAGGGCAAGGGAAATATTAGCTTGCTGTATGAGAGTTAGGTAAGGAGGTGGTTGGGGCCACGGCCTCAGGATTGGCTGGGTTTGTGCCTCGCCTTCACTAACTCTAAGAACTGGCTAGCCCACGAGGGGTGGTCCCTATGTAGCTGACAAGATTTTTAAAATGTCAAAAGATCTTAACATGCAGAAAATTTTTTTAAAAAATCTATTAGTACAGTAAAAATATTCAAGTTTGAAGATCTGAGGAGAGATCAGGGATTCAGATATAAATTTTGAGCCAATGGCTTTTAGTCTGCGATTGAAGTCATGGAAGAAATTAAGATGATATACGAAGAGTATTTAGATGGAGAAAAGGTGAGAGCTCAGGACATATTCCATAGGAATTCTGACTTTAAAGGCTGAATCATGGGAACTGAAGGGATACAGAGAAGAAAAAATCTCACACAGGTAAGGAGAAAATCAAAAGAGCATAAGCTCATGAAATCCAAAGAAAGAGAAAGTTTTAAAAAGAAGGGAATGCTCGACATCAACAAACACCGCTGAGAGATGAAATCAGATGAATACATAAGGGAATGCATTTCATTTTGAATTGTGGAGTCCCTGGGTGACCTGGGTGAATTAAGTTTTGGTAGAGTGGAGAGGAAGCAGCCCGATCTGAGCAGGCGAAGGAAAACTGGAGGCGTGATCGTGGAAAGGGGGAGCAACTCTTTCAGGAATTCAGGGATGGGCAGTAAGTAGACAAGGTGGTAGGTACAGATGATTGGTCAAATGATAACTTCTTAAAGTTGTAAAATAGCTCTACCTATTGAACTGCTGATGGGAAGGATTCTGTGTACAGAGGGAGGCTGAACAGGTAAGAGGAAAGAGCGGTAGGGGTAAAATCAAGAATGCATGCTGGGAAACCAGGACAGGAAGTGGGCTGGTTCCTCTAATGGGAGACAGCACATCATGAGCGCTGAGAGTAGTTGAGGCTCCAAAGGCAAGATGCTCTTTTCAAACCTCCTAACCCTCTCTATTTAACTTTGGGGAAATTGATGAGTCCATCTGTGTTTCAGCCTCCTTCCTGGCAAAAGCGGGAAATAATTACAGAACTGACCACACGAGGTTGTTATAAGTAGTGAATGAAAAGTCTCTGAGAATGTTTGTGTGAACACCCAGACACACACAGTGCTCAACATAGTGCCCTGTCGTTTGGACACACGAAGCAAATTTTGAACAATATTATATAATAGGGCTGAAGAAAGAAAATATTCATGCAGTGCAAACAAACCAGCTGGATTTAAAAATCGGAGGCCATTTTCTTACTATCTGAAGAATGTTGTCACTAAATTACTTTACCCCTGATAGGTAACTTGTACTTTTTTAAAAGCTGGAATATAAATACATATATTACAGCAGAGATTAATATCTATAGGCACCTGGGTGGCTCAGTTGATTAAGTGTCTGACTCTTGATTTCGGTCAGGTCATGAACTCAGGGTTCGCGGGTTTGAGCCCCGTGTCGGGCTCTGGTCTGTCAGCCCATATGGAGCCTGCTTGGGATTTCTCTCTATCTCCCTATTTCTCGGCCCCTCCTCTGTTCATGCTCTCTCACAGTCGCTCTCTCTCCCTCTCTCTCAAAATAAGTTAAAAAAATAGCATCGTTTAAAAAAAAGATGAATATCTAAAGCAGTTCAACTCAAATTGAGATCTGGATCTCGATGCTAGTATAGCAAGTGTTCGATTCCAGTCTGTGAGGAATACAGAAATTGAGAGGAAGTGTTCAAAAACATTTGCAGCAAAGTTTACATCTCTTGAGTCTAATAATAATTTAAAAATTAGGCCTGGATCATTGCTTTGTGTTTCCATATGATTTTCATATTCATGCACTTGATTGGATTTTACAGAAGTGTTAATCCATATTAGATTAGGAAAAAAACAACAGATAATTTGTGAAATACAAATTTAAAGACGAAACATTACTGACTTCCTTTCAATTGATATTGGGGGGGGCATCTGGGTGGCTCAGTCGGTTAAGTGTCTGACTCTTGATTTTGGCTCAGGTCATGATCTCATGGGTGGGATCAAGCCTGCACTGGGCTCTATGCTGACAGAGCAGAGCCTGCTTGGGATTCTCTCTCTCTCCTCTCTCTGCCCCTCCCCCTGATCTCTCTCTCTCTCTGAAATAATAAATAAACTTAAAAAAATAAATGGATGTTGGAAAACTCACATTTAGGAGTTTGTTTTTTTGTACACCAAAGATGGCTGGAGATTATTATTATAAGATACAACCGCTTCCTTACATGTATGTATAATCTAGTATTTCTAGTATAATGTAACCATGTAATATATGCACAGGAAACAACCAAGTAATTATAGAAAGGAATATCAATCTAGCCAAAATTATACTAATTAAAATAGACTGCCTGATGAAGTGTTTATTGTCCATTTTAGAGCAGAGAAATAGGCTCAAAACATCAATTTGCTTTGGGATTAGAGCAGAATTGTACTATTCCTTAAGCTTGAGTTTATACAATTGAGATAATTCATTAAAGTGTTAATTCAACCAATATTTATTAAAAATACAGTAACCAAGCACTGTTGTATAGCTGAGAATATAGCAATGAATAAAATAGTAATATTGTTTGTCACAGAGTTTATAGTCTAGAGTGGGGAAAGTGTTTAAAAATGCATTGAGTGACATTATTTTAGGTCGTGATAAGTCATGCTGAAAATTTAAGGCAGGTAAAGGAGAATACTATTTTAGATAGATCATCATTGAAAGACTCTCTGTAAGGAGATCTGCACAGAGATCTAAGAGAAATAAGGGAGTTGGCTATGCTGATATTTAGGAAAGGCGTGTTCCAGAGCGTGTGGAATAGCAAGGGCAGAGGTGAGAACCTGTGTGCTGTGTTTAAGGTATAGCAATGGAGGGGTGCCTGGGGGGCTCAGTCGGTTGAGCATCTGACTTCCCCTCAGGTCGTGATCTCAAGGCTTGTTGAGTTCGAGCCTCGCATCAGGCTCTGTGCTGACAGTTCGGAGCCTGGAGCCTGCTTCGGATTCTGTGTCTCCCTCTCTCTCTGACCCTCCCCTGCTTGCACTCTGTCTCTGTCTCTCAAAAATGAATAAACATTAAAAAAAAAAAAAAGAAGCAATGCAGTCTTTGCAGCTGGAGAGAAAACAGTGTAAAGAAGAGCAGTAAAAGATGAGGTCAAAGAAATANAGAATGAAATTGGAAGGCACTGGAGATTTTTAGCGGAGGCATCAAATGATTTCTCTTACATTTTAAAGATGTCTCTGTGTTTTTTTTAAAATGGAGGAGGGCAAAAGAAGAGACAGAGAGAACAGCAAGGAAATTATTGCGCCAGTCCAGGTAAGAGATTATGGATGAATAAGGGCAGAGAGATCAGGGTTGAAGTTCCGCTGTGGTGAGAAGTGGTAGATCCTGACCATCACACGAACCTTTCTGTAACGTGCACCCGATGTATTTGTCCAGTACCAATTCGTACTAGGTCCTGCCCAGTGACAAGAATAACATCAATAATAATAAAAACTATTCACTGAGTGCATAGTATGTTCCACACACTTTTCTAAGCAGTTATGGAATAGATGAAAAGACATAACATTTTTCCTATTACGCATGTGTTCAGCCTATGTGTAAGACTGTCTTTCTCCTATGAGATGCTGAGCTTTGCAAAGATAAGAGCCATGTGTTACTTATTCTTGCACCTCCTATAGTATGCAGAATACTGCTGTGAGTGGAGTATTTACTCAGTAAATATTTGTTGTGTTGGTTCATAAAGGGGGTGAGAAGATTAATGAAACAAATTCCCTATACTCAGCATGCCAAAAAAAGATGGTCCTTGCAGAAACTGATGTGAATCCAAAGGAACCTGGGCATTGTCAGCATAGCCAATTTCACAGACCTCCATAAGTGGCCCAGGATAGAAGCTACTTCATCGGCTTTCCCCCCACATAGGCTCCACCGCACCATGTAACTATCCTTCGTAGCACTCAACGGTTACAATTTTACAATTACGGGAGTGACCCCAATCAATATGTGATCAGCGTCTGAACCCCCCACAAGAATGTAAACTCCAAGAGAAGAGAAACGACGATTGATTTTCAACACTTTATCCCCACACTGAAGCACAACACACCTGGCCTATAAATGAGCATTTCCCATGTATTAATTACATCGGGAAAGGTAACCATAATGAATTTTTATTGTGTGCTAAAATCTCTTCTATCTTCACCGCAACCCTATTAAGGGTACACTTCTACTCTCATATTACTGTCTTGAATGAATGGTTATTAATCAACTGTTACTTAGATATTTTTATTTTACTACCTTGAATGAATTCATGAATATAAAGCTAACAATCATTACCGATGAGAAGGTTAGGCCCACCTCACAGCCAACCACACACAGGCCACACGGGTGATCCAGGCATTAATAAACAATCTTTCCATGGAGCCCAGCAAAGACTCCAATTACTGAACTTACTGAATTATTAGCTTTTCGACTGGTAACTTTGTTTCATCTCTGGGATTCCAGAAGAAATGATGTGATAGGTTTATTCAGCCAATTAGCATGTTTGATTACATTGGTAAAATTTGTTTTTCACAACCTATTGATATAGCCTAAGGTTTTGCTCAGAAAAAATACATGCTTGTGACTAAATGCACAGGTCAAGGTCTCTCGTGATTGCATCATCATTACCTGTAACATCAGCTCTCTCTTTTTGCCATTAGCAATGTAATGCTTTACCCTTGGATATTCACTTTTCTACAAATTAATCCACACGATCTCATCAAATAATGTGTTTAATTAGATGTCTATTAAATTTTTATAATGAGAATGAGTCACAGGGTTCATTCTAAACAAGTAGAAGTTCATGCAATTAAAATATATAGCTGTTGCAGGAAGTCAGTCTCATACCCATACTGGTGAACGTTATAATTAAAGGACAGCCCGCCACACTGGAGGCAGACTGTGAAAATTTCTCAGCACACAACTATATGTGTACATTTTAAGCTATAAAAGAACTTAGAAAAAAGAACACATCAGATTGCTTTTCTCTCTTAGTCCTTACAGACAGACTGTACTCATTGCTCTTTCATTTTCCTAAGAGATAGATATGTAGGTTAATAGGACAAAAAGAAATAAACTAATAACTTGCAGGCTTTTGAAAATCCGTTAGTAGCGTAGTGTTGACAGTCGGTTTGGATTCTTTTGACTTGAGACACTAGTAGTCCAGCTAACAGAGATCCCCGACGGGGGAGGGCTTCTTACAGTTTCCCTACCATTCCTCTCTTATCAGCACAGTTGTGTCCACCTCATATTGGGAGTTTTAAGAAAGCAGATTTTATGTTCAGCTCAGATAAAAAAGGTACCTTGCCTCACATGTCTCAGTTCGTTTTAGGTTCTCCAAGTAGATCCGTCCAACAGTAAAACATGGTGCTTTAAGAATTAGCAGTCTTTAAGTCGACATGTTCAAGCAGAGGCTGAATTTGTGAACAGCCATCTAAGATACTGGACGGCATAATACAGCTGATCCGAGAGGCCGCTGTAATTCTACAAATTGTTATTTAAAAGTCCCCACCGCGCCTGGGTGGCTCAGTCGGTTGAGCGTCTGACTTCAGCTCAGGTCATGAGCTCACAGTTCATGGGTTCGAGCCCCACATCAGGCTCTGTGCTGACAGCTAGCCCCGAGCCTGGAGCCTGTTTCAGATTCTGTGTCTCCCTCTCTCTCTGACCGTCCCCCTGCTCATGCTGTCTCTCTCAGAAATAAATAAAACATTAAAAAATAAAAGTCCCCACCGAAACACAGATTTATAAAAAATGGCTACCAAAGAACATTCTTTTTAGATGCTCCTTTCTAACGGCTAATCTTTCAGAGTAACAACCGATAGTTTGAGAAAGATAGGATATTATCCCTAATGTATGACTGAGGAATCTGTTGATAATATTTTTCCAGGCACAGAACATACCAACTGAATGTTGAGAGTCAGCCTGAAAATAATCTCTGGAACATATTCCTCTAAACCCATATCCTGCCTCAATGTTGGTCAGATCTCCTTTGGGGGATCAAGAAAATATGGAACTTAGATATATAGGTAAGATCATCAAATATGGGAATTCATAATATCTTTTAATGATGATAGGCAGACTGCTGGAAATCAGGACTATTCACATCTTCACATATCCAACCCAAAACCTTTCATCTGAATTTAGGATAAAAAATTTAAGAGAAATCTCTCTCATGCCATATATATCTCTCATACTACATATATAGTATTCCTCTATTCTACTTAGGAGCCTTTTTAACCAGATAAAACAATTCATTTTTCACGTAACCATACAAATCTTTTTCAATTATATAAAATTCGGTTTCTGATCCCCAAAGTAGACAAAAGATTTGACCAATAGGGAATGAAGCCACCAAATCAGTGAGTCATTTCTTTGACAACACATTCCAAATCTCTGCTTCACCCTTTGGAAAATGAATCATTGAACCTCCATATAAAGTAAATGTAAGAGTCTTTGAGACTAAAAGAAATTATATTCACTTGGTAAAATTATCATAACATCCAAGCATTGCATAACTTTAGTTTTCACTTTTTCATGCTTTGTATCATCTTTTTATCTCATTATTTTCAGAGGATACGTGACAAAAGGTCCTGGCAATTTCAAAGCTATGAATTACAATAAACAAAAACCATTTGTTGAAAACACATCACACTTTGGTTCAGGAATATAAATGACCCGACCATAGTTATGCAAAAGTAGGATCTTATGTTGGTGTGTAGCTGTTTTGGGTGTGAACTGTAAGGCAATGCTTGCTTCTGTTATTATAATTTGATGACAATTCAGCATAAGTGCTTTTTTAAATTTATGAGTGTCAAACCCCTTTTTAGTTGGCTTTCATACATTTCTTAGGTTTCAGGGATGGTGACCCTTCATTGCAAATTAGAAGAAAATCGAATTAACCTCCATTTACATTGGTAATATCTTCTTTATGAGTAAAAGAGCTCATAAAAAATGTGTAGGTTGATTTCTATTGTGCATTCTTCAAGATACACCGAGTAGAATACTGACTATCTCAACCTGAGTAGATAATACTGAGCTGAGGTTAAAAGAAAAAAAAAAAGCGTTAATTCTATCCTGTGGAATTGCAAAGAAGGAAACCTATCACATGAGGGAAGGGATCAGCTTATGTGGCCATTGCAGGACAGGCCCATAATTATTGGTGGCCTGTGCAATAGTTAGTTCTTCTGTCCTTGTGTTCAACTAGCTAGATAAAAATTCTTTCCAACCCTGGCTCGATCTGTTTCAAGTTAATGTCTTTCTGCTTAGATAACACTATGAGTTTTATAGGACAAAATGTCATACTTTGTGTCTCAGGATATTTAGAGGTTAAAACAATTCACAATCCATGATTTAGTTTTCAATTTTAAAGTATACAAATGGATTAAGTCACTGTCTATCTAAATAGGACTGCACATAGGAGGGGCAGAGAGCAGATGAACATTCTATGTGCTTTTGAGATAGCATCGAGATTATGAATGACTTTTGCATTTATTTTAGTTAAGCACCTCTGAAGACGAACTTCGCCTTTGTCCCCTTGGTATCGCTAACCTACAGACTGGTTCGGATCCCATGCACCTTGTTCTCACTGCCTGACATATTTTTTGCAATAATTCAGACTCCACTTCATACCACTTGCACGACCTGCTACATTTAAGAATGAACAAAAAGCGAAATCAGACCTGTGAACGCAGAGAACAAACTGATGGCTGCCAGAGGGGAGGGGGTGGGGGATGGGCAAGATGGATGGAGGGGAGGAAGAGATACAGGAAAAAGTCATGGGAGTCAAAGGCACAGCATAGGGAATAGAAATCAATGAGAACATAATAGCAGTGTGTCTAGACACATGGTAGTTACACTTGGGGTAAACAGAGCATAACGTGTAAACTTGTAGAATGCTGTACACCCCTGACCTGAAACGAACGTAACGCTGTGCATCAACCGTACCCAAATGAAAACTTAAAAATAAAAGACATAAAAATGAATATACATTTCACGGATCAAAATGACATGACGACTGAATGGCACGGAACGACAACTTGATAACCTACCAGACGTTG
>NW_027528635.1:754418-767406 GCF_008692635.1 Crocuta crocuta | reverse complement strand
GTATTGTTAACAACGCTTATTTCTCACTTAATTTTCATAACTAAGCCTAATACTCAATAGAAACCATAAGCACCACAGGAAATATAGCCAGAAAGTCAGAATTATCCAGGGAATTTTCCCCTATGTCCTCACTTCTGTAAACAGAACCATAACCATTAACAAGGCCCCACTTATTGAGTGGAATGTAAATTTCTGCCAATTCCTTTTCTAAGGCTTAATTTTTTTCTTATTTTGTTGACTGATTTTTGATTGAACTATCCAACCATTACTCCAAAATCAGTTTTTTAAAAGTTTATATTTAATATACAAATAGGTTAGGAGGTTGGCCATATTAATGTGTGTCATAATATGCAAAATGTTATAATACTGCAATTTAAGAGCTGGAAAGTTATCATTAGATATTCAAGTGTACAGAGTAGCTCACATAATTTAATCAGGAACTTTGTTAACGACTTCAGTGATTTGCAATCAAATAATTTTCCTCTTGTCCATTCCTTTCCATTTGGAATATATAAATTTAGATTTAAAAAAAAACAGAAATGACGATGATTATACATATCTAAGGACAAAAATTTCCATATTTTTTGATTCCATAGAAGCAGCCTGCTGTGACTTAGAATTGAAAACTGTAGCTAATTTATCTTCTAAAATTCATTAGGTTTATCTCCGAAATTCATTATGTAATATTAGTAGCCTTGTGCAAGATGCAACCATAAACAAAATTGATTGTACCACTGTCTCGGTGCCTCACTGTTTAACAAGTAATCAAGACAAAAGAATAAAGTAGCTTGAAGCCAACTAATGCCTACACGAAGAAAATTCAAAAGCTATATAAAATACAAATAATGTCTATTTAAAAGCATCAGGAACTACTGAAGAAGCAAGGACCAGTGGGGTCAAGATTGTGAAGAGAGGAAAAACACCAAGTGGCCAGCTGACAAGCCAGTAGATGCTTTTACTCCTAGGAGGTCTTGTCATTAAAAGGGCTCAGGGCAAGAAAATGCAAGTCTGTGACCAGGCGGGGGCTGTTGCTGGGGAACGAAGATACAAGCAATGTGTCTGTCAGTATCCCCCACTAGAGAGAAAATTGAAAGCTTCTCAGCACGAAACCCCAGGAAGAAGGGCAAAGCGGAAAACTGGTCCTTGCATACATATGGTTTTATCCCCCCGAAATTTCCCGAATTCTGAAGCTACAAGCGGCAGGATGGGAAAAGCAAAGCGGAAGTCTTCTGCCAAGTTGTGTCAAGTTTTCGGAAAGGACTAGATGGCTACACTCTGGCATCAGTGTCAGCTCACAAATCTACCAAACATTACCAAAAGCAGAAATAAATCACCAAAAGCAGAAATAAATCCCCCATTGAAATCGGTCCACATTCACATTAAAGTGAAAGGGCCCCACTCCATCTGCTTAGCAGAAGAAACGGGAAACTTTGTACGCAGGAAAATAATATCCCCTGGGCTCCAAACCTGTAACTAATGATTTGTCTTCAGTTAAAATACATATATATGTATGAGCTTGTTTATATGTGTGTGTGTATAATATATATATCTCACTCCCACCAAGAGCCAGGGCTCTTATGACTAAAAGGAAGGGAAAAAACATCATACAGAAACAGCAGAGGCACCTCCAATGTTGCAGATGGAAGACAAAGATGGAAGAAAGAGAAAAAATGTGGATGATGTGAGCAGAAAAGTTCTCTGCTTGGAGCCAGCTCACAAGGCTGCTGCTGGGCCTGGTACCAGAGGCTTGGACGTGTGTGGATCTTGTCTGGTTCCTGGCAGGACACGACTGTCTCTGGACGTTGCTCTGTAGAGTCCTGCCTGGGGGTCTACAGTTGGATCTAAAGGCAGCGGGCCACTGAAGGGGGGAGCTGAGGACTGTGCTCCCCTGAGAGATCTGTTGCCAGGACACTGTGGGGGTCTCTGAGCAGCTGGAACCCAGTCCCACGGGTGTTCAGCGTCAACAGCTGGGATCAAAGGCTCTGGAGGCACAAACGGGCACGTCTCTTGTCAGGTGCCTGGCAGGAAGGGCCCCTCCCTGACCGTGGCTTGGAGGATCTGGAGGCTAGTAGAGGCTCATTTCAGGGTCTCCAGTGGTGTACCTGTGAGTGTCTCCCGCTGGGTTCCTGGCTTCGCAGAACTGCTTGCCACCGTGGCTGGGAGGGGTGGGGGCCCAGTTACAGAGCAATTTCAGAATGTACAGGAGGACCGAGTTCAACAGGTCTGCCTCCACGGGCTCCCAGACAATGGACAAGAGGAGCCAGAACCGAGTCATGGGCCACTTCTGCATCCAAAGCCAGGAGTCAAGGCTATGGTCCTATTACCCTGGGCACGGAATACTCCCTTGGAATGTATTTCTTGCAGTGCTAAAAGTAAATACTCTCAACCTCGAATTCTATACCCAGCTGGATTATCTTTCCAAAATGAAGTGAAAATGAATCTTCTTCCAGACCGTAACTGAGATGTAGGTCACCAGGAAATGTCCAAACTGTTCTTGGAGCAGGGAGAAAAGGATCTAAGATGAAAAGATTAAAATCCAGGAAGGAACAAAGAGCGATGGCAAAGGTAAACATAAATTAATATTTACTGTTCTGTATAAAACTCGCAATGCCTCATGTCTCACAATATACCTGGAATAAAACTGCATAATGACAAGAATCGTCAAGATGAAATGTCTTGGGGTAAAAGGAGCACACGGTAAAAGGAGTTAAAATCTTTTGAGATTATAAAATTGTGGGGGAGCTGGTAAAAGTAACATTTATTAGATTGTAATAACTCATGAAGCATACTGTGGTATCTAGAGTATCCATAAAAGATAGTAAAGGGTGTGTAACTGCTGTGTTTTAGAGGAAAGTGATGTGTGGGTATAAGTTAGAAAGACTGAGAAAGAAGAGAGACAGAGAATGACGAATACAAGAGAAGCTAAGAAAGAAAAATTAATATAGGAAGATCAATAAAATAGAATCAGAGTTTGCCTCAAATCAAACTTTTCTGATGGTTGAAATTTTCAAAACCCTCCCACAATTCCATTAATGTGAAGGGTCTAGCCTCCACAAGTGTGGGGTCTTTAATTCCCTTCTCATAACATCTCTATCCAGCAGACAGCAAAACTCCTTTTGAATGCAGAACTGATTCACACATTTCTACCAGCTCATTAGTGAAGACGTACTGCAGAGAAAGCAAAAAATATAGTAATTCAGAACACAGAGTGCTCAGAATGACTATAGGATGTGAAGGTGATAATTGGACAGATCTGGCCTAAATGCATCCGCACACCAAGAACAAAACTACACAACACTACGTGAATAAGTGCTGGTAAAAGTGAGCTCATGAAACCTCTCCATATCCACTATGTATTGTCACTGATCTAAGCACCAGGGCTATGAAAGTAAATGCATTGCATCTCCTGCTCTCACATTCTTATAATCTAGTGAGGGAGACACACGGAAACAAATAATCTCAATCCTGATTTTTCTATGTATATAAATCATAATATTGTCATGCGTCTCCAAAAAGTAAGAAAGTAATGAGAAATGTCCACTAGATTTTGCAATTGAATGGTCAATGGTGACCTTGCTGAAATTAGTTGCTGCTGTTTGTAAGGATGAGAGTAATATTATAGTGGTTGAGAAGGGCGTAAGTGGTAAGAAAATGGGGAAAGAAAATACTGACTAGTGATTAAAATGTTTTGATTTAAAACTGAAAAAAATTAAGGCAAGAGCTACACAAAATGAGGAGTTAGGGTGAAGAGGCTATGATAATACAGCATGTGTTAAAACGGGCAATGGATATATATATTTATAAACTTAAGGCTGGAGGGAGTAGGAAACTAAGAAGAGAAAGGGAAAAAAGAATGATCTGCATGGGAGATGGAAGGGGACAGAATGAATAGTATCGGACAAGAGGTTACATAAAAGAGGAAAGACCCCCCTACAAAGTTGCCGGACTTTACGATGGAATTGATTTTTCATCTAGTTAAATGTTTTCATCTAAGTCTTTACTACTGGGCAAATACTTCTTCCCATTCCCATTTTCATAGGATATTCAGGCCCCAAAAAGCACAGATTTAATATCTCTAAAGCGATTAATTCTTCTTTTTGGGCCTTTAACTGGACATCTAGTTTGGTTAGCTTGTGGATCATCTCCTTTGTCCTTTCCAAACCTACTGACTATTGCCATGACTAGACACCTAGGTTCTTCCAACAGGGACATTAGGGGATGACAAACAAAAGGAGCCAGTAGTATGTTCCCTACAATTTGAGGAGGGTTCTGAGTTTCCAGGGGGAAGTGGATGGGATACATATCTGCTGATGGGCGTCAGTACAATATTGTGAGGGTTTGGAATCATTGCTGAAAGGCAAGCAAGTGAAAAGATCAGATCAGAATCACAGGTCCACACAGATGCCCAGTATTTGTTGAGCATCACTCATCTACCAGAAGACAGTTGCAGGGAAGAGGCTGGAGCATGTGTAAATCTTCCAAATCCCAGCAACACAATGCACCTGCGTGTCTCTCTCGTACTGTTATCGGTCACCTTCATAACACAGTCAGTACCTCATTGCTTTGCCAAGAGTTGCAAACTCAAATGCCTACCTAGTAAGGGCAGGTGATCCAATGAGATGATAGAACATATGTTAAGACTAGAGGCCATGATGGGATCTAGATGACCCAGAAAAGATGGTATTCTACCATAAATTATGCAAGTCTAGTTTTCTTTCAATAGTGAGGGGAACTTGTTAAGAGCACTGTTTAGAGCCAAGATGAATGGATTTGAATAGTCAGCCAATCCCACTGCCTCCTTAGTGTGAGGCTTTGAGCAAGTTGCTTACACTCAATTCCCTTAGCTGTCCGATGAGGCTAATACTCCAAACCCCTCCAGGTCGTTGTGAGCATTAACTGAGTTAATACCAATAAAATGTTCAGGATAGCGTTTGGCTCCTACACAATAGCTCCTACACAGGGGTATCCTATCATTATCAAATTTGTTGTTCTTTTCTTGCTTACTGAATATCAACTTAAAATTTACCTTCTGCTTCTAAAACCTTAAAAGTACTCAGTAGTTCGCCACATCCAAAACGTACACACTTTTAAGACAGAATAACACGCACAAATACATAGATTTCAGCATGATTTATACTCAGGTACTTAGAAACCACTTCAATTCCAAACAATAGGAAAATGGTTACATGACAGCAAACCTATAAAATGTAGCGTTAATCACTGAAGTCTTGTTCTGAAGAGTATGTAATATGGCATTTTTATAGTTTACCTGTAAATGAAAAAAAAAAAAACCAAAGCAAAATGAATACGCTGTATTACTGTAAGAAGGAAAATGTACACAGGATACTAGAAGAAAATAGTTTTGTCAACAGGATTGGAGATAACTTTTGGTTTTCTCTATGGGGAAAATTTTATATTCTTCAACTATGAAGCTTTTGTAAAAATGCATTGCCAAGATAGGAAGTAGACAATAAAAACTCCTGTTTGTTAATGATGAGAATGCAAAATGATACGCCAATTTGGAAGACAGTCTCACAGTTTCTCACAATATTAAATACACCCTTACCATAAGATCCAACAGATCACCTTCCCTGGCATTTATATACGTGAGCTGTAAACCGTTCTCCATTAAAAAAAAAATACTTGTGAACTATATAGNATCATTGCAAAATTTGGAAGCAATCAAGGCATCCTCCAATAGGTAAATGGTTTAAAAAAAAAACCTGTGGTCCATCCATGCAATGGAATATTATTCAGTGATAAAAAGAAATGAGCTATGGGGCACCTGGTGGCTCAGCTGGTTCAGCGTCCAACTCTTGATTTCGGCTCAGGTCATGATCTGAGATCATGATTCATGAGATCAAGCCCAGCTCAGAGCTGCTTGGGGTTCCCTCTCTTCTTCTCTTACTGCCCCTCCCCCTCTTGCACGTTCACTCTCAAAATAAATAAACATTAAAAAAAAAAAGAAATGAACTATCAAGCGATGAAAAGAAATGGAGTAGCCTGAAAAGCATATTGTCAAGTAAAAGAAACCAGTCTGAAAAGGCTTCCTACCACAGGATTCCAACTACATGGCATTCTAGAAAAGGCAAAACTGTGGACACAATACAGACATCGGCGGTTGCCAAGGGTCCCAGGGGATGGAGGGAAGGATGAATAGATAGACCTCAAAGGATTTTTAGGGCAGTGAAATTATTTTGTATGATACCACAGTGGCGGATATTTGTCACAGCATATATTCATATACTGTNAACCATAACAAATGCATCCCACCAATGCAGGATGTTAATAACGGGGGACACTGAGTGTTGATAATGGGATATAGGAACTCTGTACTTCCTACTTAGATTTTCTGTAAGCTAGAAACTGCTCAAAACTAAAGTCTATTGATAATCAAAATATTAAAAACCTCATAGTAAAACAGAAAAGTAANAAGTACACTCCTCAGAGTCTCCAAACAGTATTTGTAAGTCGCAGTGCTCAGCCCAGCAAAGTGAAGCATGTGGATGCCATCATGTCTGAATTCCTATCCCCGCAAATTTTATGATTCTCTTTTTTCACCCACAGGGAGTTTCATTTGATTATTCCTGAATATTGCTAGTCATTTTGATTAAAAGGAAAAACTGTACAGCACTCCCCACTAGGCAAAGAGTACATTTTAGTTTCCTGAGTGCGTTAATACTCCTTAAGTAAAGAAAGTCAATTACTGACATTTTCAGAAGCTAAACCTAGAGTGAAACGTTAGGCTAGTAGGAGAATGTGTACTATTTGCAAGGAAAATCTGATTTGTTAAGAAAGATGTTAAAAGCCTAACTATGAAATTTCAGAGAATTCTAAAATTAAAGCACTTTCTTATATTACGTGAGCTAAATCATTTAAAAAAGTCTTAAAAACTTTGCCTTAGATGAGTAAAAACAATTCCATAAGAGTGGTAACAAAGGCTAGAGAGTCAGCAAAAAGGGAAAGTTCTGGGAGATAGCAAAGAAAATAGAAGTACATGTCCTTACATTACTTTGATATAGTCCTTTGTCTTTGCCAGAACGTTGGCTAGGCATAAAAGGAATCTCAAAGGAGCTAATCTAGGTCCCAAAGGAAGGAATAGATAATTTTTAATACATTATTAGGGACTGCATTAGCTCGGGCTGCCATAACAAAATACTATAAACTCAGTGGCTTACACAACAGAAACTTCTCAGAGCTCTGGAGACAGAAAATCCACAATTTGTGTGCCAGCATGAGCAGTTTCCAGTGAGAGCTTTCTTCCTGGCTTGAGGATGGCTGCTGTCTTCTTGGGGTTTGCTTACATGATCTTTTTTTGGTGTATTTGTGGGTAAAATCACCAATACTGTCATGTTATCACCCTGATAACGTTATTTAACCTTAATTATCTCCTAAATCTTCAATCTCCAAATATAGTCATGATGGGGATTAGGGCTTCAAAGTATGAATTTTGCGTGGGCACAATTCAGTCCATAGCAGGGGTGTGAGAAAGAAAGAAGTGCAGAGTAATGTTTTTCCTTTATTTAAAAATGACTAACATGTAACCCAGAAGTAATACTTCTTGCCTTTGTTTCAAGATGGTAAACAGAATATATGTATATGTTGGCCTACCTTCCAAAAGTCCATTAAAAATATGTACACAAGGAAATAAACATAGAACAGTAAGGAAAATGAAGGGTAACGAGAGATCATCGTTAGCAGGTAACATTTACTCATAAAATTCTATAAGATAAAAAAGTAAATGTCACCACACTAATGCACAGGACAAACAGGAGAAAGCCACCATCCAGAATAGACACAGAGGAGCTTAAAATTGAGGTGGGAGCTAATCCTTCTAGTACAGCATTGGAAAAACCACACACTCCCGGAGGAATGCGTGTATATGGGATCAAAACAGAAGAGAGGGTGAATATGTAAAAGGAATGTGAAAGGAATGGCCGCATGCAATGACACTGACCACTTTCCGTTACTGCTAATACAGAATCAGCCCCGTGATGGTCACTGAAAGACTGTTCTCTAAAGAAATTGCGGGTTTGGCCTAGAAGAGATGGGCTTCTTTGAGGGGCGTTTTGCACGCCATTTATGACATGGTATGGAATAGAAGAACATGGGTTTGTTATTAACCAATTTTCTGAAGCACAATAAAGCAAAATCTAGTAGGCTCCCATATGTATTTGATTACACAGAACTGCTTTAAAGCAGGAAGGAACCTATCAGGGAAACAATCCACATTACAAATAAGTCATCTAGGCCTTCATTTAAAAAAAAAAAAAATCATTCATCGGCAAGTACAGGCATATATTTGAAGAAGCCAAGGGAAAAAACAGAAAGATAAAGAGGATCAAACCAAGTATTTTATACTGGAGGAAATGAAGGCAATTCAAGGATGAGAAAAGAAACAAAAAAATCTAATTAGACTCCTCAAATATATGTGAAATGATACCAACTGCACCAATAAAATAAGGACAGTGGTTTATGAAGGCAACTATAAGAACAAGTAAGAATTTGTAGAAATTAAACATCACCAATTTTAAAAGGGAAGCCCTTAAAAAAGATATAACACATATTCAAGGATATCTCTTTAAAATAAAGTAAAATGGGGGCACCTGGATGGTCAGTTGGTTAAGCGTCTGACTTCAGCTCAGGTCATGATCTCGCCATCTGTGAGTTCAGGTCCCCCATCGGGCTCTGTGCTGACAGCTCCGAGCCCGGAGCCTGCTTCGGATTCTGTGTCTTCCTCTCTCTCTGCCCCTCACTCACTAATGCTTGCTCTTGCGTGCGCTCTCTCTCTCTCTCTCTCAAAAATAAACATTAAATTTGATTAACAGAAATTCCAGAAAGAAAGAACAGATAGAGGAAGTTACCAAAGGGGAAAAATATTACTCGTAAGTAATGACAGTAATGTCTTTCTAGCTAACAGTCTCATCACGTACCAAAGAGGATGTGTTTATTAACTCAACCTGTACTTATGCAGAGTCTACCAAGTGTAGGCCTTTTATGGATGCTGGGAAAACAGCAGTGAACCTAACAGACAAAACAGATGAAAATCACACTGTCCTTCTGGAGCTTACCTTCTAGATGAGGGAGATGAACAACAAATGAAGAAATAACTGAAATACATAAGGTGTCAGAGAGTGAGGCCTGCTGTGGAGAATAGAAAATAGGATCGTTAGGAAAAGCCTCTCTAATAAAGGTCATATTTGAGCAGAGATTTGGAGAAATTAAGGGACGATGTATAGAGACATCTTTAGAAGAACATTCTAGGCAATGGGAACAGCAAATGCTAAGCCCCCAAGGTGACTGGGTGCCAAATATAGATAAGTTATTGCGGATAGGCCAATATATCTGGAATTGAACAAGCAAAAAGAAGGAAAAGCCTTGTAAGCCATGGTGAGCTTTGGACCTCCCTCTCCATGAAATGAGAACTCGGGAGGGTTTTAACCGCAGTGATGGTGATTTGTTACTTACATCTTTAAAAGTCCCTCGGGGCTCCCTTGTAAGAATGAGCTACAGAAAGACAAGAACAGAAAACAGGGCTCTTGTTTTTGTTTATTTATTTTGAGAGAGAGAGAGCATGAGCAGGGGAGGAACAGAGAGAGAGGGAGAGAGAATTTCAAGCAGGCTCCACGTTCAGCACAGAGCCCGATGTGGGGCTTGATTTCACAAACCGCAAGATGGTGACCTGAGCTTAATCAAGCGTGGGACTCTTAACTGAGTAAGCCACCCAGGCACCCCAGGGCTCTTATTTTAAGGGCAAAGGATGAATGAATTCTGGAAGAAACCACAGACCCTTCTACTTCGGCAAAAGTATCTACCACGTCCTTCCCAGAACACTGTGCACGGCTACTGCAAAATAAGTTCAGAGACGCTAAAGACTATCTTTACACGTACTCTTTCATATTCTCATCATCAGTTTCTCTACTGCAGATGGAAACCATCTTACGGGCATTTTCTTTATGATCCTTAGTGCCTTTTCCACAGTTTTAGCAGTTTTAGGCAATAATACTGTATTTATTTATAAAACAGAGCCAACAATTCAAATTCTAGGGTCAATGGGTTATATCACTTCTTATGACACTGGTATATGTAATTAATTTNTGCCACGTGATTCTGCAAGACGGAAAGGTCTTTGTGTAATTTAAATCAATACCCTGACACTGAAGCCAGAAATCAGCATTTATTTTCTACGTACCTTTGTTGCTCCTGATATCATTTTATATTCAATGAGTTCATAAATCAATTCTCATGATTCTTATGAGATTTAGAAAAACATGAATATAATAAAGAGAGATGACATCAGTTAACCCCATATGAGTTCATTTTCAGTACATCTTCACAAGCACTGATGTTCTTCCCATAATCATGTTCCTTGTCTCTTCCTAAGGTAAAATTTACGTACCGTGAGCTCAGTCATCTCAAGTTCTCCGATCCAGTGGCATTAACTGCACTCACAATGATGTGCAAACACCACCAATGTTTAGTTCTGAAAATTTTTCACCATCCCAAAGAAACTAATCCCAGTAGGCCGTTCTGGCTCCTCAGCCCCTGACAACTATCAATCCATTTTCAGTCTGTATGGATTTGCCACTCTGGACATTCCATACAAATAAAATCATACAAAATGTGATCTTTTATGTCTGGTTACTCTGTCTCTATTTTTTCAAGATTCATGTAGGCTACACCCTGTATCAGTACTTTCTTCTTTTCATGGCTACATTAATACTCCTTCTCTCTGGCTCACTCTCTGGCTCTGTGTGTGTGAATGTGTGTGTGTGTGTGTATGTGTGTGTGTGTGTGTGTGTGTGTGTACACACTTTTTTTCATCCCTTTATTAGCTGATGAATATTTAAGTTGTCCTCACCTTTTGGTTACTGTGAATGGTGCTGCTATGAACACTCATGTACGGGTATCTGTTTCAATACCTGCTTTCATTACATTTGGGTACAGATCTAGCAGTGAAAGTTATTGGGTAATTCCTTGTTTAACTCTCTGAGGAATCCATACGTTGCTTCTGAGTTTTTATAAGTTGGGAAAATATGAAGCTGTGAAATACCTCCAGTTTTCTACATTCGTTGTTCAATTTCATCAATCCCTTAAGTGCAAATTTAGAGCCCAATTTGATGTTGTTGGCATCTTTATGAGACACATTACTAAGAGAAAAACTAAGGACGTTGTTTTCTTAACTTTTCAACGAACCTATAAAATTCAATTACCACTTCTGATGAAAAATAAATTCTTCATAACTTAAGAATATGATCATTCTTAAAGAAATTAAAATGCAACTGCATTGTCATTAAATAACATTTGAAAAAGGGAAGCCCAGCATTGCCTTAATTGCAAAAAGAAGGCAGACAAGCAATTTAAACAAGATTTATAGAAATTGAAAAAGAAACAAAGTTACTACCAAAACTGAAAAGGCCAAAAACAACAACAAGAACAACTTGTTTCAACATACTTCTAAAGCAGAAAATAAACTAAAACAGTCAACAAACATATGAAAATATATCCTACCTAGCAACATCTGAAGGAAGATAAAATAATAAAAAAACATAGTATCATTTATCAGGCATTAAATTGGAATTGCTTTTTTAATTG
Organism: Crocuta crocuta; assembly: GCF_008692635.1. Taxonomy (NCBI): domain Eukaryota; kingdom Metazoa; phylum Chordata; class Mammalia; order Carnivora; family Hyaenidae; genus Crocuta; species Crocuta crocuta. The sequence continues at coordinate 755,811 of NW_027528635.1, read as the reverse complement.
CAGTACCTAGTGTTGAACAATTTGGAGGAAACCTATTTTTCCATTAAAAATTGCACAATTTGGGGGGGTGCCACCTGTGTGGCTCAGTCAGTTGAGCATGTTACTCTTGACTTTGATTCAGGTCATGATCTCACAGTTGGTGAGTTTGAGCCTCACATCAGGCTCTCTGCTGTCTGCATGGAGCCTGCTTCAGATACTCTGTCCTCCTCCCTCTCTGCCCCTCCCCTGCTTGTTCTCTCTCTCTCTGTCAAAATAAATAAGGAGGGGTACCTGGGTGGCTCAGTCAGTTAAGCTCCAACTTTGGCTCAGGTCATGATCTCACAGTCTGTGGGTTCAAGCCCCACATCGGGCTCTGTGCTGACAGCTCAGACTCTGGAGCCTGCTTCTGATTCTGTGTCTCCCTCTCTGCTCCTCCCCTGCTCACACTCTGTCTCTCTCTCTCTCTCTCTCTCTCTCTCTCTCTCAAAACTAAATAAACGTTAAAAAATAATAAGTAAACTTTTAAAAAATTGTACAATTTTTTGAGCTTTTGGTATATACAATCTGGTAGTTTTTGCTTTTATGCACAGGAATTTCTAATTTAAACTTTGGCTACAAGGATGCCCATCAGAGTATTGTTTATAATACCATAATGTATAAATGATCTAACTGTCCAATAATTAAGAATATTGAAATAACCACAATGTGTCCTCACAATGACTATGAGGACAGCATTAAAAATAATGGGTGTGGTGTTTCATTAGAGAGTGATGAAAATGTTCTAGATAAAATTGCNACTAAGCCACCCAGGCGCCCCTCAATTTTACTCTTTAAATAAGTGAATTATATGATAGTTATCCCAATAAACCTGTTACCATGAAAATCCACAAAATTACATACAGGAAAAAAACTGGAATATGAATGTTAGTAACATCGGAAGAAATTAAGTGAAAAAAGCAGCTTACAAAATAGTATGAACAATATAATGTACTCCTTTTCATAAAATACATAAGAGAAAACAATCACAAAAAATTAAAAAGCCCTCTTGCGATTGTAATCAGTAACAGAAGGTGAACACAAACCCAATTTTAATTAGAAAGGAAATAAAAACACAATAAAGAAGATCTTTGTAAATTGTAAGAAAATGCTGCCAACAATTATATGATATTTATTATTTGTCAATTGAAAGGATGATTTTCTATATAAGATACATGATTATCTAAAGGGAAAAAACTTGAGTAACACAATCACATTGCAGAATATGGAAAACGTTAAAGTATTACCTCAAATACAGCACTATGCTCATATTGCTTTAGAGAAAATATCTTTCAAAATTCAAGATACTGCTAACATGCTATGTAAACAGTTCCATCACCTACAAAAATAACTAAAATTCCCATTTTACACACTTAAT
>NW_027528635.1:746751-754235 GCF_008692635.1 Crocuta crocuta | reverse complement strand
AAGATCAAGAATATTCAGATGTGTACAGATTAAAAAACATTTTTAACAAACCTCAGCAAATCAAATCCATTTTTGTATTAAAAGAGGCTATTCCCGATGAATACATTTTTAGTCCATCGATACATGACTTAATGTCATGAATGCTATAAATAGGTTATAGTAATATAATAAGTTATATTTTATTATCTACAATATAAATAGAATGAAAAAAGGCTTAGTCTCCTCAGGAGAATCCTAAAAGACATTTAGCATCTGCACCTGCTGCTGCTGCTACTCCTGAGCCCTTACTGTATGTCAGTCAGTGTAGAAAACACTTTACATTCATTATCTAATTTAATCCTCACAACCACTCCATGGGATAAACGCAGGCACTAGCAACACCTCCGTTACAAATGAATACACAGGTTCGGAAGGCTGAGTAACCTATGGAAGTCACGCAACTAGTAAATGCAGAATTACTCCAAAGGCCATACATACTCTTGGTGCATTGCTGTCTCTCTTTCAATGATAAAGGATATAGACCTTTTTATAAAATGTTTATTTTTTAACTTCTGATTGAGAGAGACAAAGTGCGAGCAGGGCAGGGGTAGAGAGAAAGAATCTAAAGATTCCGAAGTAGGCTCCAGGCTCAGAAAGCCTGCACGGGGCTCGAACTCACAAACCACGAGATCATGACCTCAGCTGAAGTCGGACGCTAACCAACTTAGCCACCCAGGCACCCCAAGGATATCTATCTTGGTTCAAAAGCCATATTGCATCCATTGAAACAAAAGAAATGATGTCCACTATCATAACTGATATTTAATACCAGTCTTAGTGACTTACCCAAGCTAAGAGAAGAGTAAATGACTGAACTCTTGAAACATTGGTGATAAAATAATAATTACTTTTAGGGGGATAATATTACCTAACTAGAAAGACAAGAGGCAATAACAACGTTATTAGTAACAGAAGATGAAGGATTATAAGCTCAATACACAGAATCAATAATTTCCTTATAAATGAGAAAAAAAAATATCTTATTCAAAATTACAATAAAATCATAAATACATAAGTATGTAAAAATATAAAATGATAAAACTAACATAAACACTGTATTTAATATCTTAAGAAACCTAAAACATATTATTGAGAGACTTAAAAGGACTTTCAGAATTCCATCTTCCAGGATGGAATCACTTGAACCCAAGTAGATATATCGCTTCCTGCAAAAGTAATCAATATACCTTCATTATTTTTAAAACATCACCGATTATTCTGAATTTCACCTAAAACTAATGATTAGAAGTTATGAAAACCATAGGAAAAACTCTTGCACAAGTGATTACTAAGACATAAAATAAGCACATGAAAGAGGGATGTACTGACAGAGGCCTAGACACACAGAGCCATGGAACAGAATATAATGTTTGGAAAACTGAGAATATTCATGAATGTATTATTTGATAATATGTTTGTTTCAAATAGTTATGGAATAAAAAACTCCACTGGCTATAAAACACTATTGTTAATTTGTATTTTGATAATCACGCATAGGGGCACCTGGGTGGCTTAGTCGGTTGAGCGTCCGACTTTCGCTTNGATAATCACGCATAAAATAAATCACAGATGAGTTAAATAGTTAAAAGCAAAAAAACTCTATAAATATCTTTCTTAAAATGGAAAATTTAAACAAATGATATAATCATATCATGGGACTGTCATGAAAATTACAAAATTATATTTCGTTGAAAATCTTCTACCAATTTGAAAAACTGGTGTGAGAAGTAAGGATGAAACAGNTATTTCTTTAAATGCTTATTTATTTATTTTGAGCAAGCATGAGTGGGGGAGAGACAGAGAGAGAGAGACAGAGAGAGAGAATTCCAAGCAGGTGTCACATTCAGTGTGGAGCCCGACGTGGGGCTCCATCTTCTGACTGTGAGATCATGACCTGAGCCAAAATCAAGTCGGACGCTTAACTGACTGAGCCCCCCAGGGGCCCCTGAACAACTCCTTGTTAAAATGGATATATCAAGAAAATGTGATCAGTTTTGACAACCATTATACATATACATAACTAACTATACAGCAAGAAAGAGAATATTTTCTTCATCCTGTAAAGGGAGCTCATGTTCATTTCCAATAAATTCTTCACACACTTGGACACAGGAAAATACTGACAGGCTTTATCTTGCGATATTTTTATCTAACATTTCATGTAAAGAAAATCACACAGAACGTATTTTTTCATTCCTACTTTCTTCCCACCACGTGCTAAGATGTATCCACTTGTGTACACACTGTTTTGTGTACCAGTAGTTGGTTCATTTCTTTACCAGTGCAGTAGCCCGTTGTAGACTTCTTTCCTAAGTCTTCCGTAACAAACTGCCACACACTGGGGTGCCTTAAAATAACAGTTTTACTGCCTCATAGTTCTCGAAGCTAGAAGTCCAAAATCAAACTGTTGGCCCCACAGCCCTCCCTCCAAAAGCTGCAGGGGATAACGTGCCATGCTTCTTCTAGCCAGTCCTTGGTGTTCCGCCGTCACATGGCTGTCTTCACTGCGTATGTGTCAAAAATGTGCTTTTCTGAAAAGGACACCAGTCATTGGACTGGGGCTCACTCTAATCCATTATGACCTCAAATGAACATGATTACATTGGCAAAGAACCTGTTTACAAAGAAGGTCATATTGACAGGTTCTGGAGCATTCGTCCCAGTCCACATTAAATAGTAAGTCTTCGATTTCATGAATGGCATATCTTAGCATGAATTCATTCTTCTTAAATGTTTCTCAGCAATGTCTACTGTTCAGTGTATAAGTTTTTCATTACATTTATCCTTAATTAATCCATATATTACTATGCTATTGTAAATGATAATTAAATGGTTTTGCAGTTTGTTGTTGCTAGTGTGCAAAATACACTTGGCAGCATCGTGCATTCCTTACTAATTTCTCCATCCATGATCATCTAATATTCAAATAAACAGAGTTCCTTCTTGGGCTGTATACTTCTATGTATTTTCATACCTTTTTTCATTTGCTAGGGTCTGGAGGACAATTCTGACTACAAATGGTGAATGCAGATATACTTTCTTTGTTCCTGATTTTAGGGCTTACGTTTTCATCAATTAAGTACCAAGTAACGTGAAGACTTTCCTAAGATATCTCTTATGAGGTAGAGGAAAAACCCTTCTTTTAGTTTTCTGAGGTGCACATAATACTATGGTTTTCTCCACTTGTGGATTAATGTCTTGGATAACACTGGTTGAATTTCAAATTTGTTAAACCCATCTTACATTCTGGATTTGAAAAAATCCATTTTGTCATAATGTAGTACAGGTTTTATACATCGATGGGCTCTATTAATGTTTTCTAGTTTTTTTGCATCTATGATAGATATTTGCCTGTAGTTTTCTCTTGCAATTTCTAGGTCACATTTTGGTATCAGAATGGTGCTGGCTTCCTACTGGCAGTTGAGAAGTATTCCCTCTTCTGTATTTTCGAAATATTCTAAGATTGGTATTATTTATTCCTGAGGTTTTTGACAATTTAGCAATGAAAATATTTGGGCCTGAAATTTCATCATGGAAAATCTATTTTTTATGAATTCAGTAACCTACATTTCAACAAGCCTACTCAGTTTGTGTGTATGACACACACTTGGAGTTTGCATTTCTCAAAAAGGACTTCTTCTCTGGTATTCTCATTTCACTTGAAGCAAAGATATTGAAGAGTTGCGGCTATATTGTAGGATTTAACTTCTAATAGCCTACAGGGCAAGGCCTTGGGAATTTTTCCCATATGGATGGTAAACTGAATGTCCTTAATCCCTGTGACTTGGATGTCCATTGGATGTCCCCACTCATTTGGGGGAGCATCTGCAGCGTCAGCTTGTCCACTTATCTCTCTGGCCTTTGTTCTTTCTTTATTTATAGCACCTGGTGTTTTCAGATATTTTTCCCTGCAAGCTAAGCCCTGAAATTTTTTCTCACATTTTATCCAGCATGCTTTTTAAAGAAAAGGGTCTCCAAGCATTCTGGTTTAATTCACCATGATATTGGGACTGGAAGTCCCAAACTGAATAGTAACAAAAGCCTTTTCAGAATACAAGAGAGAATTCTATGGGTTTTCTCTTTTTATATGGTAATGTAGTGTTTCACATGTAAAAATTTCCTAATGTTGAGACATCTTTGAACTATGGGTACAAATCCTGCTTGATCTCAATTTATCACTTTTTTTAAAAAAAATTTTTAAACATTTTTTTAATATTGAGAAACAGACAGAGCATGAGCATGGGAGGGGCAGAGAGAGGGGGAGACACTGAATCCAAAGCAGGCTCCAGGCTCTGAGCTGTCAGCACAGAGCCCGATGAGAGGCTCAAACCCATGAGCAGTGAGATCATGACCTGAGCTGAAGTCAGATGCTCAACCGACTGAGCCACCCAGGTGCCTCATCACTTTTTTTTGGCAGTACCAATGAATGAGGTAAGGATATGTGCTACAACAAAGATGCACCCAGAGAACATTATGCTAAGTAAACAAATCGAGAATGAAAGACTACACATCGAATGCTTCCCCTCCTATGAAAGAGTCAAGAGTCAGATGCTTAACTGACTGAGCCACCCAGGGGCCCATAGAGAGCTCTTCCTAGACCACAGATTAATCGAGTGTCACATGCAGAGACCCATTCTGTGATTACAATGCCTCTCCTGTACCTCTCTAGCTTACTCAAGACCACAGAGCTTCTGATATACTATTTATTATAATTTCTAGAAAACATGTAATCCACAGTTTTGACTTGAGTTCATCCATGTCCAATAATATATAAAGATTTTCTGATTGTTGTGCTCTATTATACTGGTTTCTTTTGCTATACTTCCACATTTAACAACTGTATACGCCATATTTTCAGATATGTCTTATATACAATCTATATTTTCATTATGTTTGTAATCAGCCTTTGCATTGTCCTATAATAAATGATCCCTGTTTATATGTACTGATAAGAGATAAATTTGGTCTTAGACTTCTTTCTTATTGCCATTATGTCGTTTCTTGCAGAGTCCTCTTTCTTATTTTAGCCTTTCATAATAATGAATCTAGACAAACTTTTGTTTTACTTTTTTGTATTTCTTCTATACTCAGAGGCTTTTTCATCTCTCCAGCTCTTACAATACTTATCTTTTAACTATCATTATAATTTTACGTGACATATTCAGTCCTTTTTAATTGACTGCATTCACTTTCCGCTAGCAGCAATAACAGATCTAGGACATATATCCAGCTCCTTCCCTGTTTTCCATAACCGCCGAAACTGGCTTCATTTCATATTGTATTGAGGCATAAGAAGAAAGAAGAAAATCTTAAGGGACATGGTGATGAATATCCTACCTTGATACTAAAATCGATTTCTAGCACCCCATGATGCTTCCTCCTTATACCTCCCATTCAACCACATACCTAAAGTAATCACTGTTCTGACCTCTACAGCCATACCTTTGTTTTGCCTTCAGTAGCACTGCTAGGAATTGACCCAAGGGATACAGAAATGNTAAAAAAAAAAAAAAAGAAATGGAATCCTATAGTAGGCATGATTTTGTAGGAAGTTTCTTTCTTCTTTTACATTGTTGCATATAGCAATGATTTATATTTTTGTTGCACTGAAATATTCCATTATGTAAATATACCAAAATTTATTTCTTCATCCTCTCACTGATGGGCATTTGGGCTGATTCCAGTTTACGCTTACAATAAATGAAACTACTGTGGACACGCTTGACTATATCGTAATGAACATAACTCATGTCGCTTGGTTATACACAAAGGAGGGAAAGTGCAAGGTCAACAAATGTGTGTAGCCCAAGAGACAGTGCCAATCTGATTTCCAAAAAGCTGACACTTCCACTAGCAAAGTGTGAGAGTTCAAGTTCTTTCACATCCTTGTCAACACTCAGTATTATTATTGTCTTTTCCATTTCAGTCATCGGTACGTGTTACTAGCGTATCACTGTGGCTTTTATTTCCATTTAATCAATGACTAATGACTTGGAACATCATTCTACGTGATTATTGGTCATAAAGATACGCTGTTCTCTAAATGTCTTGTTCATGCTCTTTCACCATCAAATTTTAAATCACATTGTCTACCTTGTCTTACTCATTTCCAGGATTTCTTTACATATTCTGGATAGAGACATTTGTTAAAATACATATTGTAATTATCTTCTTGCTTTGTATGTATGGGTTTACTTTTTTGTTTGTTTACTTTATATTTTTTAAATAGTTTATTGTCAAGTTGGTTTCCACTTAACACCCAGTGCTCATCCCCACAAGTGCCCTCCTCCATGCCCATCACCCCCCTTCCGCCCCCCCCATCAGCCCTCAGTTTGTTCTCAGCATTCAAGACTCTCTCATGGTTTGCCTCCCTCCCTCTCCCCCACTATTTTTTCCCTTCTTCTCCCCCATGGTCCTCCGTTAAGTTCCTCCTAATCCTCCTATACATGCAAACATACGGTATTTGTCCTTCTCTGCCTGACTTATTTCACTCAGCATAACATGCATGGGTTTACTTTTTAAGAAATAAAATTTCTTAATTTCTAACAAGGTCTGACACAATTTTTAAAAAATATTTTAGCTATACTTTCATTAGATTATAGCTTGCATGGTATTTTCTTCCCATCTTTTTTCTTACATTTTGTGCTCTTATAGTTAATATAGCTCCCCTTTTAAAGGGCATATACTTGTATTCATTAAATCACTCTATCTTTGCCTTTTAAATAAAATGTTTAGGGGCGTCTGGATGGAAAGTCAACCATTTCCTACGTATTTTATTATTTCTTATCTCTTGTTGGTAAATTCAGTTCCTTTCAATTTATCATACATTCAAATACAATTTTTTTCTTACAGTAGTTTCTTGGTATTTATTATATTATTCTTTTATTAGTATGATGAGATTAAAGGATACATCCTTAAGCTATTATAAGCTAACCTTTTCTTCAGTATTTTTACTATAACCTTTTCTTCAGTATTTTTACTATTTCTATAAAATGCAAGATTCTCACATAAGTAGGTATATATACATACCTGTAGTTATACCCGCTTTTCATGCCTGTGTGATCGTTGTCATATATATACATATACGTTTATTATAAACCTCACTATACATTGTTATGTTAATATTCTTTTATAATCATCTACATATTAACAGACTGATGCTCTTTTTTCTTGTGATTCTGCTTTCTATGGGGTATCATTAATTTCAGTTTGAAAAATTCACTCAAGTATTTTTTATGCAGTCCCTCGGCTGATACATTCTCTCAGCATCTTTTGAAGACTACATATTTGACTTTCAGGTTTGAAGAATATTTTCTCTGGAGATCGCTACGGGCTGAATTGCTTGTGTCCTCCAAAAATATCAATGTTGGAATCCTATCGTCCAACGTGCTGTATTAGGAACTGGGGCCTTTGGGAGAGATTAGCTAATGAGGGTAGCAGAGCAA
>NW_027528635.1:746336-746480 GCF_008692635.1 Crocuta crocuta | reverse complement strand
AATGCCCTTATAAGAGAGGCCCCAGAGGCTTTGCTTTCCCCTGTGGGACCACACAGCCAGAGGGTGCCATCTATGAAGCGGGAAATGGGCCCTTCCCAGACAATGAATCTGGGGCATCTTGCTTTCCCAATCACCGGGACTGTG
>NW_027528635.1:745839-746264 GCF_008692635.1 Crocuta crocuta | reverse complement strand
TAGGTGGGTAAGATTTTCTGACCGTTTAGGTGTGGTTTTATTTCTGCATTTTGACAATGCCTGTCAATTGCATTCTTTCTTCCTTTACATGTGGAGAAAATCCATCCTTTTTTTTTTTTTAAGTTTATGTATTTGTTTTGAGAGAGAGGAGCGAGAGAGAGGCAGAGAGGGAGAATCTCAAGCAGGCTCGGCACCAATGGGGGCTTGAACTCATGAACCACAAGATCATGACCTGAGCCGAGATCAAGAGTCAAACGCTTAACTGACTGAGCCACACAGGTGCCCTGAAAATCTGTTTTTTGTTTTTTACTTACTTTTTTGAATATCCATCTTTTAATAGTACTGATACTCACTTGAAACTAACCTTACACATCTTTTTCCATATTTTTAAAGATATCTTTCTTTTTTTTTTTTTTTTTTTTTTT
>NW_027528635.1:745270-745831 GCF_008692635.1 Crocuta crocuta | reverse complement strand
TTTTTGTTTTTTTTTTTTTTTTTTTTTTTTGTCTTTCAGAAATTTGACTAAGAAATGCATATGTGCTGCTTTATTTGCATTCATTCTGCTTGGGATTCACTCTGAATCCTGAATTTGTGAGTTGAGGCCTTCTATCAATCAATTTTAGATGTCACAGCTTCAAATACTGCATCTGCTCTGTTTTCTCTTGTTTCTTTCTGGAACTCAAATTACATATGTTACACTTTTTTTTCTTATTCTTTTTTTTTACTGTAACCATATTTTTCTTATACTATGTCCATCTTTTAAAATTCTTTTGGCCCTGTGATTCATACTAAGTATTTTCAATTCACAACTTCTTTTCACTCATCTGCCTCCTGCAATGTCCCATCTTCTGTTAAACATAGCCAATATGGCCTTAGTTTGAGATACTGTACTTATTTCTAGAACATGAATGTGGTCCCTTTTCATAAATTCTAATTGCTTTTTTAAATTTCCCCATAATTTTCACTATTTTCCCGAAAACAAAACCATTTCTATTTCAAATTCTGTAAGGCAATGTCATTGCCTGAAGGTAGTGCT
>NW_027528635.1:735324-745265 GCF_008692635.1 Crocuta crocuta | reverse complement strand
TATTTATACTGTCCTTTCTGGGCTCTGAGACATCTAATTTTTTTCATATTAACTTCATTGTAGAATTATAAATTGGCACAGATGCTTGAGAATGTCACATGGTGATAAGAATCAAAGGAATTTAAATTTTAACATGTCTGAATCTAAATACATCAAAATACAATTAGCAGAAGCTAAAAGATGCATGAAAACTTGAGTACATATAACTTCACTGTATCACTATTAATATAAGCAAAATATGGAAAGCAACCTAAATGCTCAATAAATGAATCAACAAAAACACTACCATCTATTCTTGTAATTTATTATTGTGTGGTTGTAAAAAAGTCACATTTTCAATGATTATTGAAGGACACAGAAAGGTTGTGTTAACATATTATGTGAAGCTTCAGGCTATAAACTTTATAACTGTACATGTTTTTATCTACCGCCATATATCAGCTGGTGACTGTCACTCTGGTGAAAAAGAAATTCATTATCAACCCCTTTCACATGTTCAGTAGAAATGAAAAGATCGCCTCAAGATTACAGGAAATTACTAGAGACTAGTGTTTTTCTGATATTTATGATTCTAATGTTTTTATCCTACTGACATCTCAATTTCATATGCACGTCACCTTCCATGGCTATTTTTTCCATTTGCTGCGCGTGCATGCACACGCATGCACACACACAAACACGCACACACACACACACACACGGGATAAATCTTATTAAAATTTATCGCTGGATTTGTTTGGATTTTAATATATTGAATTCTTTTCATGTTCTAATTTTTTTCAACAATTTTATGATGCCATTATATTTTAATCAAAAGAATTTTAAAAATTTAATAAGAACAAAGAAATATTGATGGGAACTATAAAGAAAATACTTAAACTGAAAATATGTGCTAGTTGGTATTTTGAGTCATATTCATCTGAGACTTTAATTCATGATTTATATGACCAACTATGTTGATCAGAAATAATTAATGTAGCAGCAAAATTTGAACAAACACTCCCCATAGGTCTGCCAGATATAGGCACTGAAAACAAACGTACACTCAAAATCTTCATCATGTAGACAAGCACCCAAAGTTGAGGATAAGCACATACACAAATATAAATACACTCATCATTTAATTAATGAAACAGGCATGAACAGTGTAATATGTACATACCCTATATATTTGACATGATCAACTCTGAAACCTACATACACACATGAAGTTATGCTAGTATATCTGAATATATAGTTGTTATTGCCTGGAGTAGATGAACTTCTTTTTCTCAATGCTTATTTTTGAGAGAGAGAGAGACAGCATGAGCAGGGGAGGGGAAGAGAGAGAGAGACACAGAATCTGAAGCAGGCTCCACGCTCTGAGCTGTCAGCCCAGAGTTCAATGCAGGGCTCGAGCCCACAAACCATGAGATCATGACCTGAGCTAAAATCAAGAGTCAGACGTTTAACCCACTGAGCCACCCAGGCACCCAGGCACTAAAGGAATTTCTTAAGCATATGATTATAGCACAGAGGTATAAAATTTGATTGCATTGTATCGTTCTAGTTTTAAATCTGAATTTAAGTATGTGTCTACACATTTTCCTACACAGATGTTGAGAAGAGCATCTACAAAGCAGAGCTGTGAAAAACAAAACTATAGACTCTTTTACAGATCATTAAAATTGAAAATGTTCTCTGGGAATTATACCTCCAAAATTATTTATCCTTAATAAAACAGTAAACTAGTGACCATATAATGCCACCACTTTACAAGTCAAAATTTCAAACTAAATAAATGATGTGCTATTTCAAAGGGAATAGCTGGCCTTGTGCTAATTTTTGCCAAGTGAAAGTGAGACACTTCACATTTCCTTTTCACGGAAACACGGAAGGGATATGAGAATATTGTCTTTGCGGAAAAAAATTCACATTGGTTAAACTCTCGCAAGTCAGGAAAGCAGTTGCATCCTATTAACGTCAAATACTTAAACTTTTAAATTCTTACACAAAGATTCCATCAGCTTGATGTGATAGATTTATACCAACAATCAAAAGCACAGTGAGGGAATGTATGAAAAAGCAGTTGCTAATATTGACTCTGCACGAGACAGTGTGCCATGCGCTTTGCGTGCCCTATTTCACTTAATTTCACAATACCCGTCCAAATCATGACATGTAAGTCAAATTTCATAGTAAGGAAATAGGGGCTTGTAAGGTTCCCTGGCTTTACCAAGATCACAAAGCTAAACTTGAGACACACAGAATTTTGACCCAGATTTATTGGATCGAAAAGGAACGCAGCCTCTAAAAACGTCCTTCGGAAGCCTAGTATGTTATCACAGAATTATCCTTGTCATTATTTTGTGGGTAAACATGAAGGAGAAAAATATATGTACCAAACCTACGCCAAATACCCTAAAACACACTCAAGACATACCCAGGTACATTTAACCTTTTTCACACTTTTAACCTTCTCTTCTCCCAATCTGGTCTCTCTCAAAGTTAGATGATAGATAGATACATGATAGAGATGGAGGGAGGGAGGGAGGAGGGAGAGAGGGAGAGAGATAAAAGAACAGAGAGGGGAAAAAAGAAAGGGATGGACATAATATTCAGAAGAGGTTAGATTAACTTTTGCTTCCTCCTTCCATCCCTGCAGAGGCCTCTCAACAGTGAACGCTTCCAGACTTCATGCAGGAGACCGTTGTGCACTCTTAGAAAGTTCCTCTTTATATTGAGTGAAAACTGTCTTTGCTGTAACTTTCACCTCTTCTTGCAAGTTATGCCCTCCGGGCCTACAGGGAAAAGTCTACCCCCCCTTCCACATGACAGCTCTTCAAATATTTCAAGACAACTAGCATGTGTCCCCTCAGTCTTCTAGTCCCCAGGCTAAACACCCACGGAAGATTACACTGTGGCGTTAACATCCCCACCTTGCAGTTTCTACACTCCCACCCGTCTTCTCCTTTGTCCCCTCTCTCTCAGACAGTGGGAACAATGAGAAATGATGCCATCCGTGAACCAAGTTATATAATCTCACTCTCCTCCTACTTCATTCATGCACATGGCTTCCTTGCAAATCTTCCAGGGAGTGAAGCACTATGGGAGTTAGAGGAAGGGAACCATTCAGGAATCTTTCTTAGACCATGAAGTTCTTTTTTTTCAATCCCAGAGGTCACTGAGATGTAAAAGGCAAATACAATGTAGATCATTACTCATTTGAGCTACTCACAGTAGTACAAACATATGAAAAACACTTGATTATTTTTTAAAAAACTGTAATACACTTACAAAACTTACAGGAACAAGTACTACAACAGCAATAAGGGATGTTGCTACAAGCATGTTTTAGAAAAAAACAATTGTGCTTGCATTCTAGGTCTGCATTTACTAGCTATGTGTTCTTACGCAATTTGCAAATATTCCCTCAATCACAATTGCCTCAAAGAGGGACACTACTTCCTACTTCACAAGGTTATTGTAAAGACGAGAAACCTGTTCATGGCAGAGCAGAGCAGACTGACTTTATTTGAGAGCACACAAATGATTACATTCACTGAAATACTGGAATGCTGCAATGACCAAATTGATGGTTAATTCACTTTAAAGGATAGGTCAAATGTTCAACATGAAGGCTAATTCAGAAAGGGTGGACTTTTCATCCAATCAGAATGAGGAGCTTCCAAGAACCGTGACAGTCATTTGTAGGCTTTCCAGTCAACATGGTAGATTTAATCCACACATTAACCTCTGTTCTCAACCTTGCCCCACTAAAATGACAGTAGAATATTTAAAGTCATAAACCTGCAAAGCCAGAGGACAAGAAACAACAGGATCACAAGAAATGCAAAGTGATTTTGGAAAATGGAAAGCAGATGGACAAATGGAAATTGACTTAGCAGTCCAGAGAAATTTAAGTATCTGCAGAAGAAAAGGCCAAGAAGTATAACCAATTTGCGATGTCGCACCCAAGAAAGACGCCAACATCAGTTCCTTTTACAGACAGGGACGCAGATGGCAAGAAAGAGAGACTTTGTTGTTAGTCACTTCTTTCACACTCTTCATGGAAATCTATGCAGCGAAAGATCCAGGTTGACCACTTGACCTACTTGTAGGTGATCCTACATGTGACCAACTTTCTACTTTCCAGTAGACAACAAAACATAATTCGGACACATCCTCTACCGCTTTATACAAGGGATCAAGTGTTTTCCAGTTTCCAGTAGCATGTTCCTCTTTTCCATTTGAGACCTCAACATAAGCACTGTTAATGTTCATATTTCTACCAACATTCTGTTCATGACAATGTATATGTGTTCTCAAAGAAGACAAAATCTTTCTTTACAGTTCTCTTCTTTTCTTTCTGACATCCCACCAGAATTCCCTCAAACATATTTGTGATGGTTACTCTTGTGGGTCACCTTGACAGGGCTAAGGGGTGATTTAAATGTTAATCTCATCAGAAGATATTTGAAAACGCTATAATTTATGAGAGGTTAATATCCAAAACACATAAAGAACTCACACAACTCCGTATCAAAAAACAAAGAATTCAATTTAAAAATGGGCCAAAACCAGGAACAGGCATCTCTCCAAAGACATTCAGGTAGCCAACAGACGCGTGAGAAGATCCTAAACGTCACTAATCATCAGGGAGCATGCAAATCAAAACCACAATATGTTATCACCTCACAGTACTCAGAATGCGTATTATCAAAAAAACAAAGGATGACAAGCATGGCCAAGTGGAAAAAAGGGAACCCTAATGCAGTGCTGAATGGGAACGTGAACTGATGCATCTGCTATGGGAAACAGGATGAAAGTTGCTCAAAAAAATTAAAAATATGATGACTATATGATCCAGCAATTCTACTTCTGGGTATTTGCCTGAAGAAAACAAAAACACTAATTCACAAGAGATACACATACACCTACTTTCACAGCAGCATCGTTTACAACAGCCAAGATACGGAAGCCGCCAATGTGTCCACCAATAGATGACTGGTTAAAGATGTAATGTGTGCATGTGTGTATACAGGCATACATACCTACACAATGGAGTGTTACTCCACATCAAAAAAGTATGAAATCTTGCCATTTGCAACGACACGGATGGATCTAGAAGTTATTATGCTAAGTCAAATAAGTCAGACAGAAAAAAGACAATACCATATAAACTCGTTTAGATGTGGAAACTCAAAAGGAAAAAAAAGAACAGTCAAAACAAGACAGAAAGTCTTAAAGATACAGAGAAATACCTGGTGGTTAGCAAAAGGGATGAGTCGGGAGAATGGACAAAATAGGGCAAGTTGATGAAAAGGTACAAATTGGGGTGCCTGGGTGGCTCAGTCGGTTTAGCATCCAACTCTTGATTTCATCTCAGGTCATAGTCTCACAGTTGGTTAGATGGAGCCCCAGATGGGGCTCTGTGCTGACAGTGTCGAGCCTGCTTGGGATTCTCTCTCTCTCTCCCTCTCTCTCTCTCTGCCCCTCCCCTGCTTGCATGCACTCTCTCTCTGAACATAAATAAACTTTAAAAATGGTACAAACTTCCATGCATAAAACAAATCACACATGGAGCTACAATGTATGGCATAGGGAAAATATTTAACAAAATATATAACAATTTTGTATGTGGCAAATGGTCATGAGATTTATCGCAGTGATCACCTCTTAGCGTATATAAATGTTGAGTCACTATATTGTACACTTGAAACTGATATTGCTTGTCAACTACACAACAGAAATATTTTAAAAGTATAAATACACATAAAAATCTTCCCCAAAAAACATTACTCTCAACAAAAAAAGTACCCTCACAGCAACATCCAGATGTATTTGACCAAATATGTGGTGACCATGTCGTAGGCAAGTTGATATATAAAATTAACTATGACAACTGAAAATAGGTTTCAAAGGCGATATTGACATCGATATTCACAGCAGCGCTATTTAAAACAGCCATAAAGTAGAAATAACCCCATGTTCATCAACTAATGAACAAATAAAATGCAGTCTATACACAATAGAATATTTAGCCATAAAAAGGAATGAAGTACTGACACATGCTACAATATGCATGAACTTTTAAAGACATCATGCTAAGTGAAAGAAATGACACAAAAATCTATATGTGATTCTGTTTAAGTGAAATGTCTAGAATAGGCTAATCCACAGAAGGAAATAGCAGATTGGTGGTATTCAGGGTCTAGGGAGAGAAAGAATGGGAAGTGACTGCTTAAAGAGGACAGGGCTCCCTTTGGGATAGTCAGAATGTTCTGGACTTAGAGAGTTGCAATGGTTGTGCAATAGTATGAATACACGAAAAGCCACGGAACTGGAAGTTTAAAATGGCTGAAATAGTGGATTTCGTTAGGTGTACTTTACCTAAATAAAAAAAAAAAGAAAAAACTACATAACGGAATTTGTATCCACAATAATACAAGAGAATTCAATAGCAAGAGGCATCAACATTCAGATAAAGGGTGACATATTTCAACAGAAATTTCACCAAAAAAAGATAATCAGAAGGTAAACAAGCACGTTATATGATGATATCATTAGCCATCAGGTAAATGCAACTTAAAACTGTAATGTTTTACCATTGCACACCAATGAGAACTCTTAAAATTAAAACAAAAAAAAACAGAGGTGCCTGGGTGGCTCAGTTGGTTAAACGCCTGACTCTTGATTTCAGCTCAGGTCATGATCTCTCGGTTCATGAGTTCAAGCCCCGTGTTGGGCTTTGCGCTGGCAGCATGGAGCCTCCTTGGGATTCTCGCTCCCCCTCTTTCTCTGCCCTTTCTCAGCTCACATGCTCTCTCTCTCTCTCTCTCAAAATAATTAAACAAAGAAAAAGAAAGAGTTCTTGCTGATTGTGGTGGTGGCTACACAAAAGCATACCTTTGCCAAAAGTCATAAAGAGTGTAGGCACCATTTGTAAATTTTATTGTAGGCAAATATTACAGCCTTAAATAAGAATGACAGATGAAAATGAATTCTCATCTAACACTGGTTATAGAGATCAGTAATCAAAACTCATGAAAGCAACCTAAAGCAATTCATTCACTTATTCATTAAGAAGCTATTTACTGAGCACCTATTCGTTACCTGGTGTTGTTCCATACCCTACTAATAGATTACCAAGAAAAAAGGGAAGTTTGTAATTCTATTTCATTACATTCTGTTGGCTTTTTGTAATAAAGATATTAGGAACCACACTGTTAATTGATTTACGTGTTTTTCTCCAGACACTACTGTCTTTCACATCCACAGCCTCCCGGTGTAACCGTAACATTTAGCAATTACTTGTCTTTATCACAATGTGTATATACATTTCTTCTTCCCTAGATTGTAAACCCTGAGAAAGCAAGAATTATGGCTCTTTTTTAAAATTTCCTTATTCTTCCCCCAACTCTGCCAGACTCAGCATACTACAAAGTCACTAAATGCTTTTCAAATGAACGGAAAATCTAGTCGTACGACTTTGATACACACATAATGCTGCCAATGTATGGAAAATCCACAGTTAATTGTTTCTGATTCTGCCTCGCCTCTGCACTTTAATGGTTGAATTCTACATCTACTGTCTACCTCCCTCCTAGTTTACCTCCCCATAAAAAATGCAAGGAGGATGCCTACATGGGCATGAGGTTCATAACTCACTCCTGGTAAGTATGCTTCTCGAAGCTGGCTCTGCCTCTCTAGACAATCACTGACCTTGTATTTTAAACCTCATGAGGAATTATCACCTTCAAGCTTTCAGAGGGCTCTTTTGGACAAAATTAAGAAAGCGGTAGTGGGCAGACAGTTCCAGAAACAAAGTCCTCCTAGTAAATGAATCTATTTTCTTCTAGAGCTGCCTACCCCCCAGCTCCCCAGTAATCCACACAATTATTCAAGTTGCCTCAATGGAAAACATGCCCTCCAACTCAATGATTGACTTAGTGAATCCTATGATAAGTCTGCGTAGTCCAGATATATGGAAACCTTGTGCTAGTGCAGAAAGCATTTTAAGCCATTGGAAAATATGCTCGTTAGAGACCCAGAGAACTTCAGGTGCATCTAAACAACTGAAGAGAACTTTGGGAATTCGGGTAATATAATTCTGCCCCTTTAACGTGTTTTGAGACTATGCACATTCATTCAGAAAGCAATTACTGAGACATTACCATGTGTTTGCCGCTGTTTTGTGAACTTGGGATGCATTAGGAAATAAAAGAAAGATCTTGGCTATCATGCAGTCTATGATGATAGCTGTGTGGACTGTGAAGTAGCAGTTACACACTTATTCGGTTAAAAAATACAGTTTAAAGTACTTTGGCTCAAATACACATCTAGAAGCAGCAGAATTTAACATATGTGCTAATTCGAACGAAAAAGCCTACACATCACGAAACCATCTGTTTCTGAGAAATCAAAATCATCTTCAAGCACTAATACAGGAGTATGGTCTACAGGGCCATTAATACTCTCGGTCATTCCTACTGTTTTAGTCTAAATTGCCATCCCCGACATATCCCCTATGCTCCTTTTACAAATCCAAACTCTTTGCAAATCGTCTACCACTCCATTCTCGTATGTGCTTTTGTCACATTAAACATGTTTCTTCTGCCTCAAATGCCCTTCATGCCCTCGTTCTGTATTGCTCAGCCATGCAACATCTCTTTACCTTTGGGGACTCAGTTGTAATATCCATCTGTGACACCCTGCCTCGCACTAAGCAAGCTGCAGCTGAAAACGTCCTAGTTCCCGTGTGGGTTATCGTTTCATATACCTTCACTCAAACAAATGGCTGAGTCCGCGGTAATCAATTATTCTCTTCTCAGTACTTCCACCTAGTGCACTCCTTAAGGCTAGGATATTCTGTTATTAATTGATAAATACCCAGTGAATATGAGAATATCTGAGTTAAAATAAATGTTGAGCAACTGTTTATCAAGTAAATTGAAAAAAGCATATATTGTTTCACTTTAGAAAAATATACCGCTTTAGAGCTTATAAAGCAATCGCTCAGACATCAAAAGTGGGTACTTGCCCGCCCTAGCAGAATGGGGACCCTTGAATAGTAATCTCTGGCCACAGTGTCACTACGCTCAAATGAATTTTTGCCACCGAGTCCAAGTGCTTTGGAAAATGAATTGTTGGGGCACCTGCATGGCTCAGTCGGTTAAGTGTCCTACTCTTCGGGATCGAAGCCATGTGGTGGGCTCACGCAGAGCCTGGAGCCTACTTAACATTCTCTCTCCCTCTCTGCCCCTCCTCCCACTCGTGCTCTCCAAAATAAAAAACAAAAATTAAAAAAAGAAAAGAAAATGTACCTTTCCTTTCCATAACACAAGGATGGAATTAATGAACATTATACTTTGTCTAACTGCCTAAGGGAGGCGGCAGACCACATGCATATCCAACACCCAGCACATGGAAAGGGAGATACAGCTATTCCTAGACACTGGATGGTTGTTTCTCTTTTCCAGATTATAGTAAGAACATCAGAATAACAATACTCTCTAGAAGAATGTGAGGCTAAACTTGAAGAACTTCATCTTTATGAACCACTCCAGCATTATTATCATAGCCAGAAATTAAATGTGGCCTCATTTAATTTCTCTGACATCTAACTAGAAATAGTGCCCCTGGGCAGCTCAGTCAATTAAGGAAGCGACTCTTGGTTCACCGCAGGTAATGATGTCACAGTTCATGGGATTGAGCCCCACATCAGGCTCTGTGCTGACAGCATGCAACGTGCTTGGGATTCTTTCTCCCTCTCTGCCCCTCCCTTGCTTGCTCACGTGCACATGTGCACATTCTCTCTCAAAATAAATAAATAAACTTAAAAACAAATAGTGTCACGGTAGTGTGTCTACAAAGAGCTTTCTAATAGGAAGGTAAGAAAACAAACAGGACCGTGTACACTTTACCACCTAGACACCGAGAGTAGACCTGGGCGTTCAGAT
>NW_027528635.1:732568-735260 GCF_008692635.1 Crocuta crocuta | reverse complement strand
TTTGAGCTTTTCCCCAAACCCTTTCAAGCCTCATCGGTGTCTATTAGCCTCAGGCTGTGGGCCTGCGGTTGCTGTTCTCTCAGGAACTATGGACCAGGAAGAGGTGTGGGATCCGAGAGGCCGTTCTCAGGTTCTCGCCACGAGCCCCCCTGAAGAGGGAGATATGAACTGAGATGTGCGCTTGCCGAATTTGAAGAAGCAAGCCACCACGATGTAAACTGCCCCCAGAGGGGGCCATGGAGCAAGAATCTGAGACCGGTCTCTGGGATCCCACACCTCTTCCTGGTCCATAGTTCCCGAGAAAACGGTGACCACAGTCCCAACAGACTCAAGCAAATAAACTCCGCCGACAGCCCGAAGGGGCTCGGAGGCGCACCTCCCCTACTCCAGCCTCCAGGTGAAGATGCACCGGGTCTGGAGACCCTGAGCAGAGAACACTGTTAAGTTGGATCTGGACTCCCGATCTCCAGCAGCGGTGTGACACTCAATTTGAGTTATTTTAAGCCAGTAAGTCGATGGTAATTTGTTACACTGCAATAGAAAATTACCTATGTCATAGCATGGTTATAAAGACTAAATGAGTGTAATATTTAAATCTGCATAAGTGCCTGTTAATGAAAAATGCAGATCTGTGAATCATTCAAGAAACTAAAAATGAAGAGTGTCTACATCTGCAAACTCCTATAAAGTAGGGAGCAATACCAGGAAAATTTCCTCAACACTCAATCTTTATTTCCAAATGTTAGACTCTCAACTCATAATTACGCTCCGTGCCACTTTCAAATCAGAACCACTGTGACTACCTCCACAGAACTGGACTATAATTTATTCTCCATTAATCTAACATACATAATACCCTCAGAAACGGATTCAAGTATATTTCTTTTTCATCCAGGACCCACTTAATAACAGTCCACTTCTCTTAAGATCTCTCCAAGCATAACAGCTCTCTGAAACTGAGGAAATTCAAAATATTTAATCAAATGTATGCAACCAAGATGAATTACTTGTTCACAAATTATTCTCAAATTCTGTAGGATGCTGCAAACGAAGCTTCATTTCTTTAAAAAATTCATTTAGCTTCTTTGTCGACCTCCCATTATACTTAAAATAAAACATCTGTAGTGGTTTAGAAAGCTTAGACTATTAAACCAAAATAATCGACATTTTAGCGCTGATCTCAAGCTGTTCCAAGAACAATGAATCACCAAAGAGGCCAATTTTACACTATGAAATAAAAACGTTTCATCCAATAAAAGTTTATGTTCCTGGTGGCAGCCAATTTATTATTTTATTTAGAAAGATTCATTTAACATCCAGCTGTTGTAGGCTATGTATATTTTGGAATATGTGAGGCACTTAGATATTGATTTACATGCATTAAGATCATCAAAGCAAGTTGATGATTTTCTTCTTTTCAATGATTGTTACATAATCAGGTTGAAGCCTTTTGCAAGCATTTTCATTGCCGGGGCATATAAAATTTAAATTTTACCAACTGACAAAAGAATTATTTCACTAAGACTCATTATATTTCTATATTCCATATTACATGAGAAAATAGTGTATGCAACAAAAGAAGCTTAGCCTCGCTAAATTTTATAGCATGCCTTACCTTATGTCTTGTATTACGTAACAGAACCTTCACGAATATCCAGTCTGCAACTGCCACTCTCTGTGTTTAATCGGCCTGTGTTGTGGATTTCTAGAAGAAGCGCATTTCATCCTGTGGGTGGCTGTATGCTAAAGTGAGACATCCCCCAAGCAGTTCTCTGCCTGCTGAAATAATAACTAATCTGTAACGTAGTAGGTATGCTTACATTCTCCCACACCTGGGGATGTGAAAAACTCTTTACCAGGATGCTAACAAATTCAATCTTCTTGGGGCACCTGGCGGGCTCAGTTGGTGGAATGACCAACTCTGCAGCGACCAACTCTTGATTTCCGCTCAGGTCAAGATCCCAGGGTCGTGGGATTGAGCCCTGTATTGGGCTCCAGGCTCAGTACAGAACCTACTTAAGATTCTCTCTCTTAATCTCTCTCTCTCTCTGTCTCTCTCCTTACCCCTCTCCCTTGCTTGTGCTCTCATTCTCTCTCTCTCTCTCTCAATAAATAAATAAGTAAATAAATAATTTCAATCTTCTTCTTGGGGACCTGACCTTCCCAACCTCAGGGAAGGGTCTCTAACATTTAACACGTCACATAAATTGCTAAGGTGCATCACTGTCAAATTCTGTTGCGAACTCTAATCCCTTGGTGTTAAAAGTGGGTACAGGATTATTTTACTACAAATTCCAAGTCTATACTATTCTTATTACTTACTACTCAATTCCTTCAGTCTATCTGTAACTCAGTTACTGTTCACGTTTAGGACGCTGCATGGCAGTGGGGCAGAGGTCTCCGGACAGAAACAACCTCTTTCCCAAACTTACTGAATCTTTCTTTCCAAAGGCAGANNGCAACCCTTATACTCCCTAACAAAAGCCTTGTGAAGGCTTTTTCTTTAAGTAACTTACCTATTTTTATCTTGTAAGGTAATTTTATTTGGGGGTACCTGGGTGACTCAGTTAAAGTGTCTGACTTCGACTCAGGTTATGATCTCACGATTTGTGAGTTAAAGCCCTACATTGGGCTCTGTGCTGACAGTGCAGAGCCCACTTCAGATCCTCTGTCCCACTCTCTCTCTACAACA
>NW_027528635.1:731462-732456 GCF_008692635.1 Crocuta crocuta | reverse complement strand
GCTCGTGCTCTCTCTTTCTCTCTCAAAAATAAGTAAACATTAAAAAAATTTTTTAAACATTTATTGTTTTTGAAATAATTCTGGATTTCCCGAAAAGTTTTGAAGATATGTTCATTTACATCTCTGATCCAGTTCCCTTTAAAGTTAATATATTATCTTAGTACGTGTGTCAAAATTAAGAAACCGACACTTGTTTCAGATTAAGCAAGCTCCAGATGTTGTTCTGATTTCATCAATTTTTCCATTTATGTCCTTTTTCTGTTCCAGAACCCAATCCCGAATGCCACATTGCATTTAGTGCAACCAAAAAACGAAAAGGAAACGAAGGTCCTCCACAAGCATCAGAAGTCTAGATCCTTCATGCAAAAGCTTCTAGGCATAGACAAGATGACATAACTCCCATTCTTTCCTCCACCGTCCACAGTAGCAGGATAAAAATAAATCTTTCAGTAAACTTTGCTGCCACAATAGTTAACAAAGCCATTTATCATCTAACAATACATTTCAACCATAAACCTATCTTGATAGACAGAGCTGTCAGAAAAGACCTGTGATTTGCCACATCATGTAAATATAGCTTTGACCTTCAGGCCTAATTTTATTAGCTATAATCCTGGAGATCTTTCCACAATACTATGTGGCTTCCCAGCCCTTCTCTAAGCCAACAGCGACTCACAGACTTGAGACAATTTTACCACTTAAACAAAAACAAAATTAGATAATGGAGTGAAATGATGAGGTAGGATATAAATAAATTAGCTGTTTTTTACATATGTATGAGTATATATTAGATAATACATAACAGGGACAAAAATCATACCAGTATTCTGAAATTAGTGCTGTCAACAGTCAACCAGATCCAATTATAACGGATTTAAAGAGACATTCCAAACTCCATTATACATTTTGCATCAAATACTGTTTGAAATTTACCAACGATCAAGCTGTCTCTTGATGATCACTTTCTGTGTGTTCATTTGCACACCACTGCCAT
>NW_027528635.1:731107-731390 GCF_008692635.1 Crocuta crocuta | reverse complement strand
TGTTCCAACAGGAATCTATGCTATCTTTGTGGAATTATGCAATTAAGAGGGTTTAAATAATTTATGGAAGTATACCACAGTGGTCATAGCAACAGGCTTCAGGTAAACATAGCAATACAGATTAAGTTTGTTGGACAGTAAGAATTCAGTGTTAAACTTCAGTATTAGGAATATGATTATTTTTCTCTCAGAATGAGCCTACTTCCAAGGTCCCATTACATTAAAAAACTGAAAAGATTAAAGCTGTCGAAGAATCCAAACCTTGTAATTTGTGGAATATCTA
>NW_027528635.1:730829-731023 GCF_008692635.1 Crocuta crocuta | reverse complement strand
GGAATATCTACACGGGATACTCATTAAACTCATAGAATTTTTAATTTCTAAGAAAAAGTTCCACCTAAAATGGCTATGTTCCTCCATTCTGTTCCGTGACTGGTAATTGGTCAAAATTTAAAAGTGTCTGGAATTACAAGTAGAAATTTCTTTCCCTCTCTGTTTAGAAGTCTATTAGAACACAGAAGTCTTCC
>NW_027528635.1:729157-730808 GCF_008692635.1 Crocuta crocuta | reverse complement strand
CGTCTTCCTTTATAACTATATTTTTACTGGAGGAAAAGAAATATTCAAAAGAACATTTCAGGAAAGCATATTCTCTGCTTGTTTAATGATCCAATTTTTTTCATGAATCTTTTTTTTTATTTTATTTTTTTAATTTTTGAGAGAGACAGAGACAGCATGAGCAGGGGAGGGTCAGAGAGAGAGAAGGAGACACAGAATCCGAAACAGGCTCCAGGCTCTGAGCTGTCAGCACAGAGCCCGATGCGGGGCTCAAACCCACGAACTGTGAGATCATGACCTGAGCTGAAGTCGGACGCTCAACCGACTGAGCCACCCAGGCGCCCCATCCATGAATCTTTATGCATTTTGCCTGTCTTTGTCAAGAAGGAATGAGTGCAATGGTTTGTGGTCTTGGTTTAGAACCAACGAACGTTGATCCCTAACTGAATAGAAAACACATATGATGCCTCTCTCGTCTCACCTGGACTGGTTGGTTATTCCCACTCTAAACCCATCTTCATCACAGAGCCTTTTTGCTCAGGAGACATCTACTTTTGCTCTTTGGTCTCCCACAGACTCCCGACCAATTATATTCTTCTCTCTAGCCTCATCTCCCCAGACGACGTGCTACTGACAAAGAATATCTTAGTTTGCTCATTCACCTACAACTCCGTGTTCCTTCGTGTGCGATCTTATGTGTGCTATTATTTCTACATCTACTGAGTATTAGGAGAAGTTTTCAAAACTTATGCCTAGGGAGACAAAGATGTGACAAACGCCATGTAGCAAATCGAAGAATTCTCTATCGCTTTTTCTCTTCTAGCCCTTGAGGACATTGCAGTACATTTCCTAGCATAATGTTATGCACACTGGTACCTTACAAGAGCGCCGTTTGATTACCAGGCAGTAACGACTGAACTCTGTTTGTCATCTGCTGTAATTGATCCCTCTTCTGAGCTGGCTTCACGGTACATGGACTCTGTCACGTGGTCTTTATGCACTCAGTTTCCTGTGAAAACTACATTCCCACAAATTAAATTTCATCATACAAATTCATGAAGAATTAACTAGGTAGGGATGCAAAGTGTTATTTCCCACATTCTGCGTTCCTTCTTCCAAATAACAGTAACTGCTCAGTTACCTGAAAGTTGATTGAACCAGCATTGTTTACAAAACGTAAAGTCATGCGTTAAACATTTAAAAAACAAACCATATAAATGAATATGAATTTTCCAAAGTTTTGATGCGGGCTAAGGGCTTCTTGGACATGCTGTCGAGTGTCAGGGCCCTTACTGCCTGCGTCTCAACCGTCATGCAGATACTACCATTTTCAGTTTCTGCTTCTTTAAAGGGAACCTAGAAACCTCTGTAGAAAGCTGGATGTAATACTTAGAGGCTTTCATAATCTCTCCCAATATTTTATACTTTTCTCCTCCCACATCTAATTTGACAACTCGTGTTTTTAGTGAGTCATTTTTATACTCTTTTTAAGCTATTCCTCTTGTTTTTCCATAGAAACCTTTCAGATTCATAGGTCTTCCACGTACATCACATTTACTTACATTACACAGCCGTAACACTAAGTAGAAGAGGTATGATCAGGTTCACACACACATAAGCAGCCACCTTTGAGAAAGCACAAAACTCAGCCGTTGTGAAGACAAGTGCGGGG
>NW_027528635.1:726847-729078 GCF_008692635.1 Crocuta crocuta | reverse complement strand
ACAGACATGCTGTTCTCTGAAGGAATTCTTTCCTGAGAAATATCCCTGATGAGTTCGTTTTCTAATTTTAACTTGAATTAATTACCTTAAGCAGTTTCACAAATGCCCCTAAAAGATCTTTTTCAAGATGTTATTGGAAGCGTACTATGTAACTGGAGCTAAAAATAGAAAATTGACAACTTAACCTTCTCCCGTGCTATTTCTTCAGTAATTATTCCAAANATTGCTTTGGAATTCTTATCAGAATCAAGACTCCTAAAATTTTCCCATCATTAAAATACACGTTTAAAGTTCCCCCATTAGTCAACTTATCACACCGTGTGCTAAAAATACACCAATAGAAATCATATTCAATGAGATGCTCTCTTGCTAGCAGCCCCTATTTTTAGCAAGCAGGTGATGGTTTTGAAATTAAAGATTGCTTCTAATACCTAAAACGTTCATACTTTATTCAGTTCTTTTTAAATGTCGTCAATCTTTTCAAAGTGAGCACCCCCAGAGGCAGGCGAGATCACAAACATCAGGAACCGAATCTTGTTTTCACCCGG
Source organism: Crocuta crocuta (assembly GCF_008692635.1). Lineage (NCBI taxonomy): Eukaryota > Metazoa > Chordata > Mammalia > Carnivora > Hyaenidae > Crocuta > Crocuta crocuta. Next base: position 728,530 of record NW_027528635.1, on the reverse strand, counting down.
TGACAGGGTGGCATGCTGCTCACTCCGAGTGGTCCAAGGAGCATTGCTTACTTCTAGTTTTTGCTAGCAGGTACCCTGCGGTCACCCGCTCCCTGGTCTTCTCCCCATGGTCATGAGAGGATGTCCAAAAGAACATTTCTTTATTTTCCATGAAGGCATATTTTGCCATTGCAATGCCAACCAATGTTTTCTGAAGAATAAAGTGCTGCATTTGTAAACCAGGAAGGTAAGGTCTGGCAATAGATTTAATGGGCTTTCACTCGCATTTACCTTCACTTCACGCTGAACTTAAAGACATGTGGCAGATGCTGACACCAGCCCATGGCCAAATAACTGATTCGTAAGACTGTATACCGGACGATGCATTCATTCTAATTAAAAAACCTTTGTGTAAAATTTTTAAATAGAATGCAGCATTTTTTTTTTTTTTTTTTTTGCCAAAATACAGTTTATATTCTATGGCCACTGTTATCACCACAGCTGCCTACGTCCCGTAATAGTAAGATGGCTTCAATCCCTGGTAATGTGCCAATAAGAACATTAAGATTTCTTTTCCACGGGCCAAAAATATCTGATGGTATCTTCAGGCACATATGAGGGTATAAGTACGTGTGTATATACATACTGATTTTTCCTTTGTGGTATATAGAGTTTGCATTCAAATCATATTCAAGAGCACAGGTATATTTCCTGACATCTTTTTTCAAAAGCAAATAGCTTAAAAGCCAGGCTTCCTTGAGATAAATGCATATACTATTGTAAAAATGGAGCTGACTGGAAAATTATATTATCTGCATCCACCACTGTATCTTTGGTTACCTTGGATTTCAAAAACTTGCACTTATTTAACCATAGGAGGTAATTTGTAGGCTTAATTATTCGAATGGTCACGATGAAGAAACAAAGAAGAGTACTTGTTTGTCAAAAATGCTAACCTTTTATTCTTTCTCATTGCTACAAACTAGAGGATATTATGCTGAGTGAAAGAAGTCAGTCAGAGAAAGACAGCATATGTTTTCACTCATATGTGGATCTTGAGAAACTTAACAGAAGACCATGGGGGAAGGGAAGGGGAAAAATTAGTTACAGAGAGGGAGGGAGGCAAACTATAGGAGACTCTTAACTACAGAGAACAAACTGAGGGTTGGTTGATGGGGGTGGGGGAGAGGGGAAAATGGGTGATGGGCATTGAGGAGGGCACTTGTTGGGATCAGCACTGGGTGTTGTTTGTAAGCCAATTTAACAATAAATTATATTTAAAAATGTTAACCTTTTGATATTAATATTTGATCTATAATTCTTTTAAGTTTATTTATCTTCAGAGTGAGTGAGTGTGAATGGGGGAGGGGCAGAGAGAGAGGATCCCAAGCAGGCTCTGCACTGTCAGCACAGAGCCCGGTGTGGGGGTCACACTCACAAACCGGGAGATCACGACCTGAGCCAAGATCAAGAGTCGGATGCCTAACCAACTGAGCCACCCAGGCACCCCTTGATCTACATTTCTATGAATAAATGCTTATAAATAACTTGAAATAAATGATGAGAGATTACTATGGCAAGGCATTTTTCTGGTTTTAAGGACATCCAATTGATAAATACATAACAGTAATTTATGTTACCATGGAACATACCAGATAAAGTTCACACATATATAGAAAATGATTATAAAGAGAATACATATAA
>NW_027528635.1:726490-726701 GCF_008692635.1 Crocuta crocuta | reverse complement strand
TCTCTACGGCGTGGGGAGACAGAAAGAGCAGTAATAGCAGGGGACATTTGCACCCCACTTATATCAATGGATAGACCATCCACATAGATAACACAGAAAAAGTGGTTTTGATTGATACATCTGATGAGATGAATGTAACATTCAGAACATTCCATCCAAAAACAGAGGAGTGCACGTTTCTTTCAAGTGCCTTTTTCTTTATTCTAAAGTC
>NW_027528635.1:710039-726327 GCF_008692635.1 Crocuta crocuta | reverse complement strand
ATTTAATGGCTATGAATATCATTATTTTCATCTAAAAGATGCATAGTCCCGCCTTTGCATTTAGGTCTACAACTTAAGTGGATTGGATATTTGCATGTTGAGTGAGGTAGGGTTATACTTCTCTCATTTTTGAAATGGGTATCTAACCATCCGAGCTCAATGCATTGAAATGACCACCTTTTCACATGATTCTGCAATTAAAATCCAAATGTGCATATGTGCAAGGGTATTTTGGGGGGAGGGGGACTCTATCCTCTTTCATTGGTTTATTTCCATGAATATGCCACACTGTCTGAATTATCAAAAGTTTTAAATGAGCCTGATGTCCCGGAGACAAAAATCCACCTATCTTGTTTTAAGAGCGTGCTGTTAGTGGATCTCTGAACTTCAATATACATTTTATAATTTGCTTGTTATAAAAAAGTGGGAATTTTATGGTGAATGCACTGATTCTATACATTTGTGGAAAATCCACATCTTTATAATATTGATCTTGACAATGAGCCTTAATTTCCATTTATTTCCACCTGATTTAATTTCACCCAGTTTTAATATACCGCCCTAAGAGTTTATTTACACTTTTCTAAAATCTAAGAATATCCTGTGTATAAAATAATAAATTGTATATTTAAAAATACTTTTTACTATTTTTTCTCATTTTAAAGACATTTTAAGGGGGATTTTTAAAAAATTTTTATGTTTTTATTTTTTTTTTTGAGAGAGAGAGAGACAGCATGAGCAGAGGAGGGTCAGAGAGAGAGAGGGAGATACAGAATTTGAAGCAGGCTCCATGGAGACTCTGAGCTAGCTATCGGCACAGAGCCCGACATGGGGCTCGAACCCATGAACCATGAGATCATCACCTGAGCCGAAGTTGGATGCTCAACTGACTGAGCCACCCAGGTGCTCTGTGAGGGCTTTTAAGGTTTAAAACAAAATTGAGGGAGGTACAGAGATTTCCCATACACCCCCTGCACACATGCAGGGTACCCCCCTTTACGGATGTCTCTCACCAAATAGTACACTTGTCACAACTAAGAAACCTACATTAACACATCATGATCGCCCATTGTATACATGATGGTTCATTCTCAGTCTTCCACGTTGTATGGGCTGGAACAAATTCATAGTGACATCATGCAAAGTATTTTGACTGCCCTAATAATCCTGTTTTCTGTCTATCTGTGCCCTCCCTCCCACAGTAACCACTAATTCACTGTCTCTATACTTTCACCATTTCCAAAATGCCATGTAGTAGGAATCACGTGGTACGTAGCCTTTGCAGATTGGTTTCTCGAACGTAGTGACATGTATAAGTGGTTGCTTAACGTATTCCCAATGCCCGAGAGCTCAGTTGTCTGGAAGTATCACAGTGTATTTATCCAGTGACCTGCTACAGAGCATTTCGGTTGCTTCCAAGATTGAGCAATGAGATCTAAAACTGCTATAAACATCAATGTGCAGGTTTTTTCCCCCTCCAAAGAGAGTTTTCAAATCCTCTGTGTAAGTACAAAGGAGCACAACTGCTGGATCCTACACTCAGTCTAGATTTGTGTGAAGCCACCAAACTTTCTAAAGTTGTGCCATTTTTCATTTTCACTAGCAACGAATTAAAGTTCTCATTGCTCCACATCCATACCACACTTGGTATGGTCCACGTTCCAGACTGTTGCCATGCTAAGAGGCACGCGGCAGTATCTCACTGCTGTTTTCATTTCTTGGAGGATACAGGACATGGATCATGTTTTGATATGATTTGTCAATCACATACCTTCTTTGTGAGGTGCCTGTTAAGGCCTTTGTCCCATTTTTTAAATAGGGTTCTTATGTTTTCATATTGAGTTTGAAGAGTTCTTTGTACAGTTTGGATAAAAGAACTTTATCCTGTGTTGTTTACAAATGTTTTTGTCCCAGTTTATGCCTTGTCTTATTCTCTGGATACTTTAAAGAGCCAAAATTTTTAATTTTAATGAATTGCAGCTTCTTTCTTTCATAAATGTCTTTGGTGTTGTGTCTAAAAAGGCATCATCAGACTCAACGTTACCTAGGTCTCCTCCTGTGATATCGTCTAGGAGTTGTGCATTTTGCAGTTAGTTCTGTGAACCATACGGAGTTAACTGTTGTGGCAGGGGAAAGACTGTGTGTAGATTTTGTCCAAGTGGGTGTCTACTTGTCCCAGCACCATTTGTTGGAGACACTATCTTGCCCCCATTTGTGCTGTGCCTTTGCTCTTTTGTCAGAGATCAGCCGACCATATTTATGGAGGGATAATTCTGCACTCTTCATTCTGTTACGTTGATCTATTTACCTATTCTAATGCCAATGCTGTGCTTTCTTGATTCGCTTTCTTGATTACCTTTATATTAAGTCTAAAAGGCAGTGTCAGACGCCCAGCTTTGTTCTTCAGTTTCAATACCGTGTTGACCATTGTGGGGATTTTCACTCTCCCGGTAAACTTCAGAATCAGCTTTTCAGTGTCAACAAAAAAGAACTTTCTGGGTTTTTAATTCAGATTATCACGAATCTATATATCATTTTGGAAGAAAATGACATCTTGGCAATAATTACTATTCCCATCTAATAACATAGACTATCCATTTAACTCTCAATATTAACCAGTTCTCTAAATTTTCCTCACATAGATCTTGTATAAATTCTTAGATTTATACCTGAGTGCTTCATTTTCGGGGCTGCTCATGTAAATGGGATTGTGTTTTTACGTTCAGGTTTTACTTGTTTACTGTTGGTAGCTAGGGAAGTAACTGACCTAGAAAATATGTTACCCTTCCTATCATCCCTTACCAGTTTCAAGATTTTTCATTGGTTGGGGTGCCTGGGTGGCTCAGTCAGTTAGGCGGCCGACTTCGGCTCAGGTCATGATCTCACGGTTCGTGGGCTCAAGCCCCGCGTCGGGCTCTGTGCTGACAGCTAGCTCAGAGCCTGGAGCCTGCTTCAGATTCTGTATCTCCCTCTCTCTCTGACCCTCCCCTATTCATGTTGTCTCTCTCTCTCAGAAATATAACATTTAAAAAATTTTTTAAAAAAAGAATTTTTGTTGGTTATTTTGCATTTTGTGCAAAAATGAACGATGAACACCACATTTTATGTCTCCATTCAGAACCTCTATACACTTTATTCCTTTTTCTTGCATTACTGCACTAGCAAAGACTTCCAATACAATTGGAAAGGAGTTGGGAGAGGCAATATCCTTGCCTTGAACCTCATCTTAGCAGGAAAGCTTCAAGTTTCTCACCATTCAGTGTGATGTGACCTACAGGAATTTCTGAAGTCTTTTGCAAGTTGATAACATTTGCCTTTATTCCAAGTTTACTGAGATTTTATCATGAATGAGTGCTGGATTTTGAGAAATGCTTTTTCTGTATCTATTAATATGATCATACGATTTTAATTTTTTAGTTTGTTAATGATGGATTGATTTTAGAAAACTGAATCATCCTTATACAGCTGGAATAAATCCCACTCGATAAAGGTGTAGAATTTTCTTTCTTTGCTAACATTTTCTTGAGCATTTTTGCATGTAAATTCATGAGATAAACTTGTCTGTAGTTCTATTTTGTTGTAATATCATTGTATGGTTTTGGCATTATGGTAACGCAGGCCTTATACGATGATAGGAAGTACTGCCTCTGCTTCTATTCTCTGCAATCATTGTACTGGTATAATTTCTTCCTTCAATATTTTACAGAACTCAGCAGTGAACACATTCATCCTGCTGCTTTCTATTTTGGAAGTTTATTTATTGTACCTTTAAATTTTTAAACAGATAACGGTGTATTCACATCACGTAGATCTTCTTGTGTATGTTTTGGCAAATAGTGTCTCTTCAAGGAATTGGTCCATTTCATATTATTGAAATGTGTGAGCACATTATTTAATAGGCTTTTAATTTCCATGGGATGTACCTTGATGACCACTTTTCTCTTGCAATATTACTAACTTGGTTCCAATTTCTTTTTCTTTTTTCTGAGTTTGGCTTTCACTGATCTCTTTGAAGAACATGCTTTGGGTTTTATTCATTGAATCTACTATTTCCTGCCTTCACTTCCATTGATTTATGCTCTAAGTCTTATTTTCTTCTGCTTACCTCTAATTTAATTTGCTGTTGATGCTCGTGTTTCCGAGGGTGAAAACTTTGATTACTGATTTTAGATCTTCTTTTATAATATATGCCTTCAGTGCTATAAATTTCTCTTCTGTGTACTGCTTCCTCTGCATCTCAAAACTTTTGTTAATCTGTGTTTTCATATACATTTAAGGGAAAATATATTTTAATTCCTCAAGATTTTTTTCTTTGATCCATGTGTCATTTAGATCTGTGTAGTATCATCATCATGTATTTTGAGATTTCCCAGTTACCTTTTTCTTGGTGATTTCTAGTTGAACACTATTGTGGTCAGAGGGCAGATGCTATGTGATTTCTACTCTTTCCAACTTATTAAGCTAAAGCTTATGTTCCCAAATGTGGCATATCTCACTGCATGTTTGAGGAAAATGTGTCTTCTGCTGTTACTGGATGAAAAATTCTATATGTGTCAATTATATCCAGTTCATTGTTGGTGCAGCCAAGGTCAAGTCTGTCCTTTCTGATTTTCTGCCAGCAGGACCTGCCCATTCCTAAGAGAAAATTGTCGAGATCTCCAAGTAGGGTGGTGGGTTTATCGGTTTCTTCTTTCAGAGTTATACTTTTACCTAACAAAGTTTGATGATCTGTTTTCACTGATGTACACATTAAAAAAACATAACATCCTGATCTGGCTTTGGTACCAGAGTAAATCTAACCTCATAAAATGAGTTTTGGAAGTTCCCTTCTCTTCAATTTTTTAGAACAGTTTGAGGTTTGGTGTAAATTCCTCTTTAAATGTTTGTTAGCATTCACCAGGGAAACCATTGGGTTACAGGCATTTGTTGGGAGATTTTAATATTTAAATCTCCTTACATGTTAGTGGTCAGTTCAAATTTTCTATTTCTTCCTGATTTGGACTCTGTAGGTTTATGTTCCAGGAATTCTATCCATTTTTCCAGGCTTTCCAATTGGTTTCCATATAATTGTTCATAGTAGTCTCTTGTGATCTTTTGTATTTCTGTGGTGTCAGTTGTAATGTCTCTTGCTTCATTTATATGAGTTCTGGGGCATCTTCTTTTATACTAACTTAATCTTCCTAANTTTAATAGTTTATTGTCAAATTAGTTTCCACATAATTTTTTTTTAATAGTTTATTGTCAAATTAGTTTCCACATAATCAATGAGCTTTTCTATTGTCTTCTTAGTCCCTGTTTATTTGTGTTCTGATATCCATGTTTCTAATGTTAGGGCTCATTTGTTCTTTTTCTAGTTACTTGAGTGTAAAATTAGGTTAATTGTGATCTTTACTTTTACTTGCTGTAGGTGGTTATTGCTATAAACTTGTTTAAAGATATTATTCAATTTACTTTACACGTCTACTTTGACCTATGGATTGCTCAGGAGTGTGTTCATTTCCATACATTATATATTTGTGAATTTTCCAGTTTTCTTCCTGTTTGGGTTTGTAGATTCCCATCTTATGGTTGGAATATATACCTGGCATGATTTCAATCTCCTTATATTTGCTAAGGCTTGTTATTAACTTTTTCCTGCTCTCCATGATATATATTTATCCAACCTTCACATTTCACTTTCTGGATATTTTATATGTGTATCATATAAATATTATATTCCCAGTTTTTTTTTTTATATTTAGTATAGCACAACTTAGTTGAGATTTTGACATTACCAACCCTCTTACTTTTCAATGTCATAAAACTATAGTGAACATAAAGATATCTATATCACATGGACAGATCGGTATTTTCACAAACAGAATGCACCCATACACTGGAAATAATAATGAAAAAATATTAAAAACCAAAGAAGACTCTACATGCTCCCTTCCAAAAACCACCCCTCTAAAAAAATCACTATCATAACTTCCAACTTCATAGTTATGCTTTGACAAATTTTGCATACATACAGTATGGCATATACTCTTTGGTATAAGAATTTATTCATCTAACACCACATGTGGAAAATACTAACCATAGTAAACATAGTTGTTAATCATTGCCAATTTTGGTGTACTAATATGTGATATACCATAAAATATTTATCCATGATACAATTAGACATTTGGTTGTTTTCTAGTTCAGTGCTGTTATGGACCTTCCAGCATGTATATTTTAGTTAACATATGTATGCATTCCTTCTGTGAGTAGAATTAGTGGATCACAGGGTGTTATAAAATTTGTAGATATCGAATTTTCAAAGAGTTTATACTGATTTCTAACCAATGTAGGATCATTCTAGCTGCTTAACGTTCTTCACATTCCTTGGAAATTTAGTCTATTTTTTATTTTTTTAGGCTTTTACCTTTTATCTGTTCTTATGAATGTGTATGATATCACATTAGACATTTAATTTTTACTTCCCTGATGTTTAATAATGTTAAGGACTCTTTCATAGGTCTATTACTTTTTAAGTTTTTACCTAACTTCCATTTAATATACAGTGTAATATTAGTTTCACATATACAATATAGTGATTCAACACTTCCATACAACACTCAGTGCTCCTCACAGCAAGGAAGTTCCTTAATCCCTATGACCTATTTAAACCCCCCTCTCCCTGGTAACCATCCCCTACCTCCTCCTCTTTGGTAACCATCAGATTGTTCCATAGTTAAGAGTCTGTTTCTTGGTTTGTATCTCTCATTTTTCTCTTCTCTTTGCTTGTTTTCTTTCTTAAATTCTGCATGATTGAAATCATATGGTATATTTCTTTCTCTGACTTATTTCACTTAGCATCATACTCCCTAACTCTATCTATTTAAGGGGCAAAAGATTTATGTGATCTGAAGAGAAACCAGAGTATCTAGCTCTATTTAAATGCTGTTGTAAATGGCACGGTTTCATTCTTTTTGTGGAGTAATATTAAGTTGTGTGTGTACGCACACACACACCTCTTTGTTAATCATTCATAAGTAATGGACACGTGGAATATTGTAGATAATGCTACTATAAACACTGGGATGCATATATCCCTTTGTAATAGTATTTCTGTATTCCTTGGGTAAAGTACCTAGAACTTCAATTGCTGGATCACAGGTAGTTATATTTTTAACATTTGAGGAATCTCCATACTGTTTTCCACAGTGGCTACACCAGTTTGCATTCCCACCAACAGTGCAATAAGGTTCCCTTTTATCTGCATCGTTGCTAACACCTGCTGTTTCTGCTGTTGTTGATATTAGCCATTCTGACAGGTATGAAGTGATAGGTCATTGTGGTGTTGATCTGCATTCCCTTGATGATCAGTGATGTTGACCATGTTTTCATGTGTCTGTTGGCTATGTCTTCTTTGAAAGAATGTCTATTCATATCTTCTGGCCATTTTTTTTTTTATTTATTTTTTTTTAAATGTTTTTATTTATTTCTAGGAGAGAGAGAGAGACAGCGTGAGCAGGGGAGGGTCAGAGAGAGAGGGAGTCACAGACCGAAACAGGCTCCAGGCTCTGAGCTGGCTGTCAGCACAGAGCCCGACGCGGGGCTCGAACCCACGAACCGCGAGATCATGACCCAAGCGAAAGTCGGACACCCAACCGACTAAGCCACCCAGGCGCCCCTCTTCTGGCCATTTTTAACTGAATTATTCATTTTTTGGGTGTTGAGTTGGTTAAGTTCTTTACAGATTTTGGATACTAACCCTTTATGAGATATGCCATTTGCAAATATCTTCTCCTATTCCACAGGTTGGCTTTTAGTTTGTTAACTGTTTTCTCCCATGTGCAGAAACATTTTATTTTGATGAAATCCCAATAGTTTCTTTTTGCCTTGTTTCCCTTGCCTCAGAAGACATATCTGGAAAAAAGAGGCTATAGCCTATGTCAAAGAAGTTACCGCTTGTGTTCTCCTCTAGGATTTTTATGGTTTCAGGTCTCACATTTAGGTTTTTAATCCCTTTTGAATTAATTTCTGTATATGGCATAAGAATGTGGTCTCACTTCATTCTTTTGCACGTTGCTGTCTAGTTTCTCCAACACTATTTGTTGAAGAAACTTTTTCCCATTGGATATTCTTTCCTCCTTTGTCAAAGATGAATTGACCATCTAGTAGTGGATTCATGTGCTTTCTTTTCTGTTCCATTGATGTGTTTCTTTTTGTTTACTTAAATTTAGAGAGAGCATGCATGAGTGGGGAAGAGGCAAAGAGAGGGAGAGAAACCTGATAGCACAAAGCCCAATGAGGTGCTCAAACCCATAAACCAAACTGTGAGATCATGTCCTGAGCCATCAAGACTGAGATGCTTAACTGACTGAGCCACCCAGGTACCCCTAAGTTTATATTTTTGTGCCAGTATCATACTCTTTTGATCACTATATCTTTGTAATATAACTTGAAGTCTGGAATTATGATGAGTCCAGCTTTGCTTTATTCAAGGTCTTTTGTGGTTCCACACACATTTTGGGATTCTTTGTTCTTTTTCTGTCAAAAATGCTATTGGTATTTTGGCAGGGATTGCATTAAATGCGTTAGATTGCTTTGCTTTGGGTAGTGTAGACATTTCAACAACATTTGCCATGATCCATAAGTATGGAATGTCTTTCCATTTCTTTGAATCTTCAATTTTTTCCATCAGTGTTTTATACTTTTCAGAGTGCAGGTCTTTCATCTCTTTGGCTAGGTTTACTCAGAGGCATCTTACTGTTTTTGGTGCAAGTATAAATGGGGTTGATTCCTTAATTTCTTCTGCTGCTGCTTCATTATTGCTGCAGAGAAATGCAACAGATTTCTGTGCATTGATTTTTATACCCTGCAATTTTACTGAATGCATTTATCAGTTCTAGCAGTTTTGTTGGTGCATTCTTCTAGGTTTTCTATATAGAGTATCATGTCAACTGCAAATAATGAAACAGTTTGACTTCTTCCTTGCTGATTTGGGTGCCTTTTATTTCTTTTTGTTGTCTGATTGCTAAGGCTAGCATGTCCAGTACTATGTTAAATAACAATGGTGAGAGTAGACATACCTGTCTCATTCCTGACCATAGAGGAAAAGTTCTTAGTTTTTTCCCCATTAAGGAGGATGTTAGCTGTGGGTTTTCCATGCATAGGTCTTTATTATGTTCAAGCATATTCCCTCTAACCCTACCTCATCGAATATCTTTATCATCAATGGATATTATATTTTTTCAAATGTTTTTTCTGCATCTACTGAAATGATCATATGGTTCCGTCCTTTATTAACATGGTTTATCACATTGACTGATATATGAATATTGAACCACCCTGTCAACCCAGGAACAAATCCCACTCAATTGTGGTAAATTATTTTTAACTGTATCATTGGATTCAGTTTGCTATTATTTTATTGAGAATTTTTGCATCCATGTTCATCAGGCATATTGGCCTGTCGTTCTCTTTATCAGTGGAGTCATTATCTGGTTTTGGTAGCAGAGTAATGATGGTCTCATAGAATCAATTTGGAAGTTTTCCTTCCTTTTCCATGTTTTGGAAAGGTTTGAGCAGAGTAAGTATTAACTCTTTTTAAACATCTGGGAGAAATCACCAAGCCATCTGGCCCTGAATTTTGTCCGTTGGTAATTTTTTGATTACTGATCCTTTTCTTTGCTGGCTATCAGTCTGTTCAAGTTTTCTATTTCTTCTTGTCTCAGTTTTGGTAGTTTCTACATTTCTAGGAATTACCATTTCTTCCAGGTTGTCCAATTTGTTGGCATAGAGTTTTCCATAATATTCTCTTATAATTGTATTTCTCTGGATTTGGTTGTTATATCCCCACATTTGTGACTTTATTTACTTGGGTCCTTTTTCTTTTTGTTAAGTCTTTTTTTGTTTTGTTTTATTTATTTCCGAGAGAGAGCGAGCGAGCGAGCGAGCATGAGCAGGGGAGGGACAGAGAGACAGAGAGAGAGAGAGAGAGAGAAAGAATCTGAAGCAGGCTTCAGGCTCTGAGCTAGCTGTCAGCACAGAGCTCGATGTGGGGCTTGAAGCCACGAACCATGAGATCATGACCTGAGCCGAAGTTGGATGCTTAACCGACTGAGCCACCCAGGCACCACTCTTTTTGGTAAGTCTTGATAGAGATTATCAGTTTTATTATTTTCACAAAGAATAAGCTCCTGGTTTCACTGATCTGTTCTATTGTTTCCGTACCATTGATTTCTGCTCTAATCTTTATTATTCCCTCCTTTTCCTGGCTTTGGCTTTGTCTGTTGTCTTTATAGCTCCTTTGGGTGTAAGGTTAGGTTGTTTGAGATATTTCTTGCTTCTCGATGTTGACCTATATTGCTATATACTTCCTTCTTAGGACCACTTTTGCTGCATCACAAAGGTTTTGGACTGTCATGTTTTTATTTGTCTCCATGTGTTTTTTTTTTTTATTTCTTCTTTGATTTCCTAGTTGACCTATTCATTGGTTAGTACCAGGTTGTTTAATCTCCATGTATTTGTGGCCTTTCCAATTTTTTTCTTGTGGTTGACTCTTAATTTCATAGCACTGTGGTCAGAAAAGGTGCATGGCAAAGCAGACTAGTGCTTGCCTGAGGTGGGCTGAAGACTGCAGGTGGGCACAGGGAACTCAGGGGTCTGGGTGGGTGATACGCATATTCCAAAACTAGATTGTTGTGATGGTTGCACAACTATAGAAAATACTAAAGCTCATCAAACCAAGCACATTACTTGGGTAAATTTTGTGGTATTTATACTTCAATAAAGGTGTTTTTTAAACAAAAATAAAAAAAAAGGAAGGGAGGTGCATGGTATGACTTCAATCTTTTTATAATTGTTGAGGCCTATTTTGTGACCTAATATTTGATCCATTTTGGATGGATGTTTCCTGTGCACTTGAAAATAATGTGTATTCTGTTGTTTTAGAATGGTATATTCTGAATATATCTGTTAAAAACATCCGATCCAGTATGTCATTCAAAGCCAATGTTTCCTTGTTGATTTTCTGCCTAGATGATCTGTCCACTGAGTGCAAGTGGGGTGTTAAAATCTGCTACCATTGGGGCATCTGAGTGGATTAGTCGGGTAAGCATTCAACTTCAGTTCAGGTCATGATCTCACAGTTCATGGATTTGAGCCCCGCATTGGGCTCTATGCTGACAGCTCAGAGCATGGAGCCTGCTTCGGATTCTGTGTTTCCCTTTCTCTCTGTCCCTCCCCTGCTCGTGTGCTCGCGCGCGTGCTCTCTCTCGTTCTCTCTCTCTCAGAAATATGTAAACATTAAAAAATTTTAAATCCCTTACTATTATATTATTATCAAAGAGTTCTGCTATGTTAGTCATTGCTTACATATTTCAGTGCATACCTACAATTGTTAATCTTACTGTTGGATTGTCCCGCTTATTAGTATATAGTACCTTGTCTCATTACAGTCTCTGTTTTAAAATCTATTTTGTCCAATATAAGTATTGCTACTCTGGCTTTCTTTTGACATCTATTTGCATGATAAATGTTTCTCTGTCCCCTCACTTTCAATCTCCAGATGTCTTTACGTCTAAAATGAGTCTCTTATAGGCAGCATATAGATGGGTCTTTTTTTTTTTTTTAATCTATTCTGACATCCTATGGAATGTTTTTTTAACGGAATGTTTAGTCTATTTACATTCAAAGTAATTAGATTGATACGTAATCAGTGCATTTTATTACTTGTTTGGTCTTGTTTCTGGAGATTTCTCTGATCCTTTCTTGTCTTCATCACTTTTGGTCTCTCCTTTGCACTCGGAGAGTCCCCTTTACAATTCCTGCATGGCTGGCTTAGTGGTCATGAACTCCTTTAGCTTTTGTCTGGAAAACTCTTTCTCTCTCCTCCTATTCTGAAGAATAGCCTTGATGGATAGAGTACTCTTGGCTGCAGATTTTTCACACTCAGCACTTTGAATATATCATGTCACTCCCTTCCAGCTTGCCAAGTTTCTTTTGAAAAATCTCCAGCTGGCCTTATGGGTCATCCCTTGTAAGTTAAGGACTTTTGTCTTGCCTCTTTTAAAATGTTTTATTACTGTATTTTGCAAATTTAATTAAAATAGTTCTTGGTGTCAGTCTGCTTTTGTTGATTCTGATGGGAGTTCTCTGTGCCTCCGGGATCTGAATGTCAGTTACTTTCCCCAGAGTAGGGATGTTTTCTGTTATTATTTCCTCAAATAAATGCTCTGCCCCGCTCTTCTCTCTTCTTCTTCTTCTGGGACTCCTCTAAGATCAATGTTATTACATCTCATGGATTCACTGAGTTTCCTATATCTATTCTCACGTTTCATAATTCCTCTTTATTTTGTTCCACTCCATTGCTTTCCTGTAATCTGTCTTCTAGGTCACTAATTCATTCCTTTGATTCTTCCAGCCTGCTACTCATTGCATGAAGCCGGTTTCCAACGTTGTTCACTGCACTCTTTATCTCTGATTCTTTTTTAACTTTTCTCTCTGTGGTAAAGGGCCTTACTGATGTCTTGTGTTATTTTCTCAAATCCAGTGAGTATCCTTAGGATTGTTGCTTTAAATTCTCCATCAGGCATATTATTTATATCCATTTTGTTTTGATATCTGGCCATGGCCTTATCTTATTCTTTCACCTGGGATAAATCCTCCATCTTTGCATTTTGTCTAAGTCTGTGCTTGCTTCTCTGTGTTAGAAAAGCCAGTTATGTCTCCTGCCCCAGAAAGTAATGGCCTTATGAAGACATCACGTAGTGCTTCAGGGAGTGCCTCCAGTGCTGCTATTGTGTTCCGGCTGCCCTATCTGTTAGGCCAATCATCCTTAGAGGCTTTCCTTGCTTGCGGGGGCCAGGGTTTTGTTCGTGGCCTGAATGTGGCAAGTTTTAACTAGGTGTGCTCTTATCTGCTTGTGAAAGGAGACCTGACACCACTTTTAACAGAACTGAGGTCACGTAGAACTCTGGTGAGGAGATGTGGTGTGCGCAGGGGTTTCTTACTGGTCTTCTGGGGAGGGAGCATACCTTGTTGGAACTAGGCTAGTTGACTGAGAAGGATAGGCCCTCCATAGTGCAGGGGAGTAGGGCTTGGTGTAAGCAAGTTACCACTTAGGCATGTGCTCTGAGAAGAGCGAATAATCTCCCCACTCTGTGCCCTCGGCTATTTCCATGTCCTGCTCCTGGGCTGTTTGCCTGCCTTCTCTCCAGGAGCAGCACAGTGGTCTCAGATCTCAACCCCAGGCAAGGTAGTTGACCTTTAAGGGGCACCTGGGTGGCTCAGTCAGTTAAGCGTCCGACTTCAGCTCAGGTCATGATCTCGCAGTTTGTGCATTCGAGCCCACATCGGGCTCTGTGCTGACAGCTCAGGGCCTGGAGCCTGCTTCGGATTCTGTGTCTCCCTCTCTCTCTGACCCTCCCCTGTCCATGCTGTCTTTCTCCCTCTCTCGGAAATAAATAAATAAGATATATATAAAGAAGGTAGTTGACCCTTAAAACTCCAGGCTTTAAGCCCTGCTGGTTGCAAGAACTCACAAAATTCAGGCCCCCTCACTTTCCCAGCCAATGGCTTTGGGAAAACAGTGTCCTGGTGCTTTGCCTATGTACTTTCTCACCCTCCTCCACTACCACGTTTCCTTCCCCCAGACCGTGTGTCTGCACTTCCTGCCTTCTTTGATCTGGCCTCGTTTATCCCTTTGGCCGTGGACTTTGTTCTGTCAGTCTTCAGGTTGATTTCCAGGGTAGTAAGGATGATTTGATAGTTATGTAGTTGTGTTTGTGGGAGGAGACAAGCCTGGGGTTCTCCTATACACCTTCTTCCTCAAAGAAAAAGCAGTTTACTATTTTAATATTCTTTCTTGCAAACTTTTTATACAGGTCTTTTGCCGAAATATCTATTGGGTTGCCTTTTCCTTATAGATTTACACATCTTTGATGCAAGTCCTTTGTATATCAATTATTTACACATATAAAAAATACATTTTTTAAAAATTTGTGGTTTTGAGTCCTATTTGGGAAATCACTGCCTAATCCAAAGTACCAAAGGTGTTCCCCTAGTTATTCTTATTTTCTACATGTTCTATTGTATATGAAATGTAAATCAGCAATTAGTCTGGAATTAAAACTTGACAGGAGATGTGTTCAGCATACAGTTTATCCGTATGTACATCCAACTGATCTGGCATCAATCAATAAATGATCGTTCTTTCCAATGGAACTGATTGGTAGCTCTTCCCACAAATAAGGTGAACATTCAAGTGTGGATCTGTGTCTGCACTCTGTTCTGTCTGCACACTGGACTATTTGCCTATTCTCTCTCCCAGTGACGTCAAAGTCAGTCTTGATTTCTGTTAGTTTACACCCTCTACCTTTTTTTTCCCCATAAACATCATTTTGCATAATTTATTATTAGCTACATTAAATGAATACATAATAAATGTAAAAATGCACTCACCATACAATCAGTATCTTCACATAAATTCCTTACAGTATGTATGCATCAGCTGAAATTTTTATTTGGATTGTAATGATATTTCTGATTAATTCTCAGAGTATTGATGTCTTTTCCAAAACGGGTTTTGAATACAAGAACATAGTATATTTTTCTATTGAGATTTGTCTTCTTTCATTATTGGAAACTAATTTTTTTATTATATTCTTTTTTTTTAAGTTTAAGTAAGTAATCTTTATACCCAACATTGGGCTTGAACTCACGACACCAAGATCAAGAGTCACATGCTCTTCTGACTGAGCCAGCCAGCTTCCTCTTACTCTAATCTTAAACGTGTTACTTATATAAGACATATATTTGCTTCTGTTTTGAACCATATACTCAAAAACCTTGCTATCTACTATACTACTATAAACTATATTACTATACTATGTAAACGTTTGTTAGAGAACTCTTTTGAATTTTCTAGGTACACAATCATATTGTCTTCCAAGTAATTACCGCTTAATTCTTGATTTCCAATTCTTCTGTTTTTTTTTCATTCTATGCCTTCTTACACTAATAATGAGTATTATGTGTTGGTAGTATAGGCATCCTAGGGTCCTTGACCTCACAGGAAATATTTTAATATTCAACTACTAAGAATTATATTTCCTATGCATTTTTATAAATATTATTCATTCTATTTAAGTATCCCCTTTTCAATTCCTTGATTGCTAAGAATTTTATCATAAATATGTTCATTTCTCTCCTCCTTTCCTTAGGATTCACTATTGTAGTTAAAAGGAACCATCATGCATCCAGTTTTTCAAACCTGAAATCTCAGAACGGTCTTTGACGGATCTCTATCATCAATCTCACACCAGGTCGTTGTGATTTTATCTTCTAACATACCTGAAGTCAATTTCAATTTCTCCATATCCACCACCACACCTGGTCCTGACCACAGTCATGTCTTGCTTGGAAAACTGCATCAGACTCCTAATGCATTTGCTACTTGTGCTTCCACATGACTCCTGTTTCCCACTGCCCCAGCTATGGTACACATGGCAAACTATATTCCCTGGCTTAGAACACCCCCAAGAACCCTCCAGGTGTTCTTATAAGGCATAAAATTGTAATAAGACCTATGATTATGGCCTGAAACTCACCTAGATCTCAGTATAATCCTACATAACTCTATCAGATACTCTAAATTGCAGTTATAATGGTACTACTCTTCCTCAAATATACTGTTTGCCTTTTATTGGGTCATTCACTTGATGCTGCAGAGATTTTGTACCATTTTGCATTTTGGTAGATTTTATTTTTATTGAAGCCTCCTAAATTTCAATCAGGTGAAAAATAAGACAGCCAAGTCACATTTCCATATGGCTCTCGTCTAGGAGATGGGTCCCCAAGTGTGATAAAATTCCTGTTCAATACTATCCCGTCCAGCATGCTAGACCCTGACTGCTTTCCTAGCATTCATCCCTAATGAGATCAGAGGCTCAGGAAAACAAAGGTACTTCTCCAATTAAAAATGATCTACTGAGCAAGAAACTATGCAATATAATACAGTCAGATATCAAGACCCAGTTCTATGCTTGTCTTTGTAACCTTGTACAAATAATACTTCTCTAATTCTGGTTTCCTTGGGGGAAATGATAATAATGAGGTCTACCTGAAAATAATCGAATAATACTTCTATGAGAATCAGTCAAAATATACATTAAGAACATTATAAATTGATCTACAATTATTATGACTATTGTTGAGGATACTATTATTTCAGAACCAAATAGAGAGCTATATTATAAACCGTAGATAAAAACTGAGTAACTCTCAGAAAATGGGAATATCTGCTCATACAGCTGGG
>NW_027528635.1:702006-710034 GCF_008692635.1 Crocuta crocuta | reverse complement strand
TACAAGACCACAGTGTCTTGTATCTGGCACGAAATGTTTACGTGGTAACACAACTATCAACAATATTCTATGTTCCTGGCAACTTTTTCACCTTAATGTACATCCACCTCTGAATCCTGTCTTGCTTTTTAACCAGTTTCACAATAAGTCAGATAGGTCATGAGACGAAGGTCATTATAGAAAAGGAAAAATTTTTTAAAGGGGGGCATCACTGTGTTTTAGGAGAACTTCTATAAATAGTATTAACTGCTGAGATTATAGGATACAAAAAGGAGATATGATCATTAGGAATGAGGTACCTCATAATAAATAAAATATAGGATAATAAAAACACGATATTTTGCACACAGTACTTCAGCCTGATTAAATCTCTTCCAATATTTTCTGAATTAGACATCTCTGAAAAAGTGAATATGTCATTGATAAGTTACCCAGCAGAAAGCTTTTGTGTTCACCAACACTAGGAAAATATCTCTACCAAAATATGGATCTTAAGCCTATAAAAATAAGAAGCCATTTTATTAGTCTCTTCAACCAAGCATTTTCCAGGACAGTTTTTACTAATATGGGTAAAAAGGTTCAAATGTGGCCTTCAGAAAAGCTCATCACTTGATCAATAGGCAACATCTATGTAGCTCCTATGAACCAGACTACACCTACAATTCAGGTGGTTGTTTTCCCTTAGACAGACAGACAGACACACACACACACACACACACAGAATGTATTGTCCCTATCCCACAAATATCCCCAGTACACATCATAATTTTCTATAGATGAATTCTTCCTCTACTAGCTTTTTAGACTGAATTGCATTTATACTTTCAATCTTTTCTTGTATAGTTTCTTTTTCTACCTTGAATACATGACACTGTATTTTTTTCAATGTGACCACAGAATTCTGGGAGGCAGCAGCCAAATCTGTTTATTTCTCTATAGCAGTCCACGGTACATAGCAGGTGTAGTGTAAATGGCTCTTGAGTAAACAAGCAAAAGAACAAATGAGTGAAACCATCTTAATTAGAAGGACTCTTTCCTTCCATCTATGCCCATAAAGGACAATTACTGTTTCCCCATTTGGGTACCTTCTCTACTATTCTTTATTCTGCTCTGAGCCCAAGGAAACTAACCTATGAGGACTGTCTCAACAGGTTTCCTGGAGACCTTCAGGCTCGGCTTGGGTGGAGACCATCCCTGGCAAGGGATCAGTGTGGAGGAGGGTTACTGATATAGAAATACTCCTCCAATTTTGTCTACAGAAAGTCATTCCAGACTCGCTGTGTCCCTCAACCAAACAGCTCTCCTGCCCTTATTCTTGGGCTAATGCTTATGGGTGTTAATAACTGCCAGTTGGGCTAACATACTCTTATAATGTTTTCTTAACCCTGCACACACTTTATTAAAATCTCTTTGAATGATATATCTTTGGTTACACACCATCTGCTTACTACCAAAACTGATAGTGTGTCATAATGTCTTTATAGACCTGAAATATACATACAATAAAAGGCACATGTAAATATTGGCAAATATACACAACGACTTATCTGATATGACCATCAAAACAGATTTCTCACACACTGTTCTCATTTCTAATCCAGAGAGGCGTTAGGTGTGTTCTTGAACTTCATATAAAAGTACCTATAGTAAGTACTATTTTCAGTCTACTTCTGTCCAATCAATTGTGTTTAAGATGCATCTGGTGTTTTTTACTGCTAAGTAGCAATCCACTGTTTGATCCTGAACGTGTCATGATGCATTAACCAAATAAACATTTGGGTTATTCTCAATTTTCGCTATTGTCAAACTCTTTTCTAATCACTTTCTTTTCTCTTGGATGAATACCTGTAACCAGAATTCCTAGGTCATAAAGTAGTTCTATATTTAGTCTCTTCAGAAACTACCAAGAAATGTTCGCACGGTCTTCCCTCCGTACAATCCCACAAACATCATATGAGCACTTTGATTTCTCCACATCCCTGCCAACACTTGGTTTGAAAGTCTTTTTAATGCTTGTGATTTTAGAAGGCACACAGTCCTCTCATTGTGGATTTGATTCCCATCTCTCTAATGTCTAATAACGTCGAGCACATTTGCACGTACTTATGCGCCATGTACATATTTTCATCAGTAAAATGAAATTTCACATCTTTTGTCAGTTTATGAGGTTTTCTCATTACTGGCATTTTGAAGTTCTTTATACATTCTAGATACATTCTTCATCAGATACATCTACCACAAATGTTTCATCCCAGTCTATGGTCTGTCTTTTTCGTTTACAAATATTGCCTTTTGATGAACAAAAGGATTTAATTATGATGATGCCCAATTTATCAATTTTTCATTCCGGTTTAATGCATTCTCAGTCTTATGAAATCTTTGTCAATACCAAGCTTCTCAAGATTGATAAGAATAAAGATTAAGTTGAATACTTATGTTTTCTTCTGTAAGATCTGCAGTTTTAGCTTTTAATTTAGATCCCTGGTGTATCATAAATACAATTTTTCTTAGTATAAGATAGCGGTCAAGCTTCATATTTCTCTGTATAAATATCCACTCAGTTTGGCATTATTTGTTGAAAAATATAAACCTTCCCCTGTGAATTGCCTCCATGCATTTATCAAAAATCAATTTATTGCATACATATGAATATATTTGGGATGAATTTGCTCTATTGATCTATTACTCAAGTCCTAAGCTAACACAAGACTGTCCTTTATTACGTGGCTTTACAGTAAATCCTGAAATCAGGTAGTGTGATTCTATTAACCTTGGACAATTTGTTCAAGATTGCTTTGACCATCTGATCTTTCATTTTCATATAAACATTAAAACCACCTTGTCGATCTCTACCAATGAGCTTTTTGGGATTTTGACTGGAATTACATTAAATCTATGGATTCAATTTGTGGGAAAATTAACATCTTAGCAATTTTAATTTTTTTTTTAACGCTTATCTATTTTTGAGAGAGAGAGAGAGAAAGAGCGTGCATGTGTGCAAGAGAGAGTGGGCACATGAGTGGGGGAAGGGTAGAGAGAGGGAGACACAGAATCCAAAGCAGACTCCAGGCTCTGAGCTGTCAGCACAGAGCCCGACATAGGACTCTAACTCATGAACTGTGAGATTATGACTTAAACTGAAGTCAGACACTTAACCAACTGAGCCACCCAGGCATCACATTAGCAGTTTTAAATATTCTTTTGCATGAATACAGAATTCTCCATTAACTTAAGTCTTCTCTCACCAATGACTTCTCTCACACAGGTCAATATACAGATCTTACAAGTCTTTTGAGTTTGATCCTTTTTTTTTTTTTATATACTATTGTCAATGGCATGTAATTTCTTAAGTTTCATTTTCCAATTGCTTTTTGCTAGTATAACTAAATACAATTGGTTTTGGGTTTTTTTAAGTTTTTATTTATTTTGAGAGACAAAGTGTGAGAGGGAAGGGGCAGAGAGAGAGACAGAGGAGAAAGAATCCAAATCAAGCTCTGCACTGCCAGCAAAGATCCTGATGCAAGATTTGAACCCACGAACCACAAGATCATGACCTGAGCTGAAGTCGTATACTTAACTGACTGAGCCACCCAGGTGCCCCAACACAATTGGCTTTCTATACTGACACAGTATCTTGCCAACCAGCTAAATATTAGTTTCAATCCTTTTTATGGTGCATCCTTTATTTTTTATTATCAACCATCCTGCCATCTTTATAAAGATTGTTTTAGTTTTTCCGTTCTATTATGTATGTCTTTTATTCCTCTTTATTGCTACATTGGTTATGGATTCCAGAACAAATTTTATAAATAAGTAGACATCCAAGTATTCCCAAATGTGTGGGAAGTGTTCTATATAGGAGCTGTAGGAATTGTTTATATATATCCAATTAATCAAATTTAGATTTCTACTATTTTCTGTTAACAGTTAACACGAATGTACGTTAAAGTACGCCACAAGCAGCTTTGTTTTGTTTCGCATATATGGAGATCTAATCGTTTTAATCTAATCTCTTCTAGTATGATGGTAAATAACATTGACTGATAACTTTAAAAATGCAGACACATGTTCACACGTGTGTCTGTATGTATATACATGTATATTTCCTAGCTCTATTAAGAGGGTGTAAGAGGGGTGCCTGGGTGGCTCTGTCAGTTAAGCGTCCAACCTCGGCTTAGGTCATGATCTTGTGGTTCATGAGTTCAAGCCCCACATCATGTTCTCTGCTATCAGCGCAAAGCCCACTTCACATCCTCTGTTCCCCTCTCCTTCTGCCCCTCCCACACTCATGCTCTCTCACTCATAAGCAAACATTAAAATAAATAAAGAGAGTCTAGAAGCAGTAACATTTCAGTAGTAATCAGCACGTCTAGTTGTGTTTTTATTATATTCTCTACAGAAAGGAACCAGGCATCCTTGGAAAAATAGCTGATTCCAGACCTGTGGCAAAGAACTTACAAGATAAACTTGAAATATCTGCTGGCTCCTTAAAATAAGGGAAATGCTCTCAAGGAGATAAAATTCAGCCTAAAAGGGCCCCTACTAGCTAGACTGGTAGTAATTTCAACATAAAATAATGACATCAGCAGATATGGCCCATGGAACAAGTTATTAATCTAGGTTTCCATACTTACACTACTAAATGTATGAATAAATTTTAATTATGTAACTTATCCAGAAAAGTTCACTATCATTTCTGCAAAAAATGGGTGGCCTGAGTCCTACCATGATTAAACAATGGACAGAGCCAGGTCAAAGGACATCCGATGGAATTATAAGAACTGACCTCTCAAAGCCTGTAAAATATTGAAAACTGTGTGAGATACGTGAACTATTCCAGATTGAAAAACTCTAAAAGCATGTGACAACGAAATGGTTTTAAGATGTTGGATTACACTCAGGTAAAACACTGCTGAGACAGTTGGCAAAATCTAAATGAGGTCTTCATTCATAGATAGAGAGAGGGTGCTATCAATTTCACCATCTTCATTTGAATAACTAATGGGGCATGTTAGGCGGTACCCTTGTTCTGAGGCAACGCGCGCTGAAATTTTTAGTGGTTCCAATTTATTCTCAAGTGATTCAGAGACAAGTTGTATGTGTGTATTTAAATACAAAAAAGAGCACGACAGAGCGAGCAGGGTGTAGAACAAATCCGGTAAAATGGTGAAAGGGGGCAGAACTGGACAAATTTTCATGAAGGCTCTCTGTGGGCTTTTTAATACCAGTCTCTCAACATTATTTCAAAATTCAAACACACAAAAAAACGCATCTATCGTAGAGAACACAGTGGTGGGTGTTGTAGATTTAAGGGATTAGGCAACTGCTCAAGAAATTGGTTGGCATGGGGACAAGCCTGCATGAGAAGCCAGTTCCTGACAGGAGGAGGCGAGCACCGAAAAGGGAGGAGGGTGAGGGAACTACCAGGAGAGAAGGGATCAGAGAGACCTTCACGGCTAGATGATGTTGCTCAGCAGAACAGGGAGTCTCTGGGTTGGACAGCTTTGAAAGGTCATTGTACCTTGAAGGTCTTATAACCACAGAGTGTTGTACCCTCATCAGTGACACCTATCAGATGGGGTATCACGGGGTATGCAGAGGAGGAAGGCCCACCATTNACCTGATTCTAAAGGGCTGAGAAGCATCAGAAAACTGTGTGCTGCTGATGTGTCCTTAAGAAGTGCAGCATGAGGGGTGCCTGGGGGGCTCAGTCGGTTAAACATTCAACTCTTGTCTTGATGTCCAGGTTTGGGAGTTCAATCCCCACATCAAGCTCCTTGCTGACACTGTGGACCCCACTGAGGATTCTCTCTCTACCCTTCCCCCACTCACATTCTCTCTAAATAAATAAATAAATAAATAACTTTAAAAAATTGACAATGTTACAACAGGAAAATTTTATACGCCACATTTTTGGTGCTATTGTTGCCATATTTACATTATACATGCAATGAATGCTATAAGGTTATTATTCTTGCTTTGAAGAAACAATCATCTTACAAAGAAGTTAAGAAAAATATGAATGCTTTTTCTATATCCTTACATATCTCTCTTTTCTGGTGATCGTCATTCCTTCCTGTAGATCTTAATAACTATTTGGTGTCATTCCCTTTCACATTTCTCTATGATTTTATTTATCCAACAGTGTTCCAATTTCTCTCTTATTTTAAAGGGCATTTCCAATGGGTNCTGTCAGGGCACCTAGGTGGCTCAGTCGGTTGAGCGTCTGACTTCAGCTCAGGTCATGATCTCACGGTTCGTGAGTTTCAGCTCCACATCGGGGCTCTGTGCTGACAGTACAGAACTGGCTCAGGATCCTCTGTCCCCCATCCCCAACCCCTCCTCTGCTCAGGTGCTCTCTCTCTCTCAAAAATAAACATTAAAAAAAATTATAAAATAAAAGATTTCACTGTCTTCTGACCTCTGTTCTTTCTGGCCAGTATTTAATCAAATATTCCTTCCACCCACATTACACATAATTAGGCCACTAGAGATTATCCCCCCCAAATCAGTGAGTGTCTATCCATTGCTTCTAAATCTTGTTTTTAAAAACTGGATAATTTCTATTGATCAGTGTTCAAGTTCACTTTTTTTCTGTGGTCTACACATAGTTGTTAAGTCTCTCCAGTGATTTAGCATTTTAGATACTATTATTTCCAATACCATATTTTCCGTTTGGCTCTTTTGTATATCTTCATTTTCACTGCTAAGATTCTCCACCTACACACACATTGTGATCTTTTCCTTTTTTTTTTTTTAAATGTTTTATTTATTTCTAGGAGAGAGAGAGAGAGAGACAGCGTGAGCAGGGGAGGGTCAGAGAGAGAGGGAGTCACAGACTCCGAAACAGGCTCCAGGCTCTGAGCTGGCAGCCAGCACAGAGCCCGACGCGGGGCCTGAACCCACGAACCGCGAGATCATGACCTGAGCGAAAGTCGGACGCTTAACCGACTAAGCCACCCAGGCGCCCCTGTGATCTTTTCCTTTAACATCCTTACCTGCTTATTCTAATATGTGGGTCTCTTTCTTTTAACCGTGTTTTTTTAAATTAGCATAACATTTTCTTTCCTCATGTATCTCATAATTTTTACTTAGGTTGGGCACTGTGGGTGATGATTGCGGAGTCTCAAAAATATCGCCTTCCCTTAAAAGACAATGGGTATGTCGGTGGACAGTTACATTCAACAATTCTCAGCACACCATGAAGTCTGGTGTTACCATTCAATGCCCATCTATACATCAGGCATTTTCGTAAAGCCTGTGTGTCCTTGCCTTGCACGTGTGTATCCTAGTCTGTGGCCAAAGACACACCATGAATCAGGTCACCAACTTCTGAGGGCCTTCCTCTATACAGTTACCACTTTCCCAGTTCTCCTACAACTTCTGCAAATTATCCCTCTCAAGATTTGCTCTTACAACAGTGATCATTTTCTACAAGTTTGTGAAAAGCCCCTCTAGATCAGATGTCGTCACAAGAGATTTAAGTCTAAAGACTGATTCTATCATGTTACTGCTAGATGCTTTGGGGCAATTTACTGAATCCCAATTACCACATCTGATAAATGAGGATAATACCGTTTATCTCTCAGATCTCTCTAGAAGGTATTCTAAAATGGATCAATACGTGTAGGCCAGGGCCTGACAGAGAACAGTGGTTAATAAGAAGTAGCATTAACAACAATCATAGTAGTAGCAGCATTATCATTCATAGAATGGCCAAGCGACCCTAAACGTGGTTCTTAGCTACAACCTATATTATAAATTCTAATGTTTTTCTCGATATGGTAATTAAAATTTAATTTAAAATTCCCGATTCTTTTGCACACGGTCACTTATTTTTGATACAAATGTACATGACCTAGCTGTTGACAGTCAACCTACCCACCTACTCACCATGGCACAGGTTGACCGTGCCCCACCCCCTGCCCTGGGACAGAAGTGGGACAAGCAAGGAGGGCACGTGCCCACCCCCCGGGTTACGGAGAGAGGGATTCTGGGCAGAGTCAGGGACTCTGAAGAACTAGCTCC
>NW_027528635.1:701455-701810 GCF_008692635.1 Crocuta crocuta | reverse complement strand
CCCAACACACACACCCCCCCCAGGACCAGGAAGGTTGAGGAATGATGCAGTGATGTGTATTTCTTTTTATGTTCACACATGAGGGGTAGAAGTATCAAAACTGATGAGGGGAGGCAACAGGGGAAGATCCCAGATGGGTACAAGGAGTCCCTGGTCCTGGGACAGTGGAGGGGGACAGAACCCCAGGGCTGGTCCTGTTCTTCTCATCCCCTTAAAGGTGCACGGAACATGAAAAAATTTTAAATAGAATTCCTGACTCTCAATATCCCTTCTCTTAAAATACAGACATTATCAGTAACTTTCTTAATCAACTTAAAGTGCATTCATAGGTACACAAAGATGAGATTTGAATTTG
>NW_027528635.1:700790-701236 GCF_008692635.1 Crocuta crocuta | reverse complement strand
GCCAGGTCTCTGTTGATGGATATATTTAAAATATTTTCGATATTTAAGCTTAGTTCATACTCCAAATTCATCCAGAAAGCATCAGATAAAAATATGAATAAGAAGTGAACACATCTATTTATGACTCACAACATTTAAAACACACGGAAACCAATTTATAATATTGGTAAACATTTTAAAAAGAACTATCAATGGTAAATTAATATTACCATGACATGTGCTTAAAAATAAGTAGGTCAGGGGCACCTGGGTGGCTCAGTTGGTTAGGTGACCGACTTCAGCTCAGGTCATGATCTTGCTGCTTGTGAGTTTGAGAGCCACGTCAGACTCTGTGCTGACAGCTCAGAGCCTGAAGCCTGCTTAGGATTCTGTGTCTCCCTCTCTCTCTGCCCCTCCCTGACTCCCATGTGCATGCACGCTCTTTCTCTCTCTGAAAATAAATAAGT
>NW_027528635.1:698249-700749 GCF_008692635.1 Crocuta crocuta | reverse complement strand
TTGTTTGGTAGCTACAGTTTTTTCTTTTTGTTTTTAATTTTTCTTTAATGCCTTTTTTGAGAGAGAAAGAGAGTGAGTAGGCAGGCAGGAGAGAGAAGGAGCGGCAGAGAGAGGGAGACACAGAATCTGAAGCAGGCTCCAGGCTCTGAGCTGTCAGCACAGAGCCTGACGTGGGACTCGAACTCACAGACCGCGAGATCATGACCTGAGCTGAAGTCAGACGCTTAACCAACTGAGCCACCCAGGCACCCAACATCAGTTCTTTTATCAAGTTTAATATTGATTTATAAATCCAAATACATTTGGCTGTGACCTTAGCCTCCTCTGGTTCATGATATAAACAGGAAATTTAGATTTCAGGTTAAAGGAGACATACTTCTTTTTGAGAATGTTCTCATGGAAATGAGAGAATCCCTGAAATTTTCAATGTAAGTTCTCTTATAACCCTGGTATCTTTCTTACGGTGTATGATTTACAAGGTACTTTCTAGATAGAGAACTTACCTATTCTCCATTGCCACATTTCCTATCGTAACTTCTGAGGATTAAGCTAAAATTGTTTAGCTCTTTTGATTAGGATGTATTTATCATGGAAATCTAAATCTGCCAGATCATTATTTCAAACAATTTCATACTCTTTTCCCAGCCGTACTCATGATTTGAAATCTCCTTCATGCACCACGCTATGAATTTCATGTGACACCCGCTGAAGTCCCTACTAAATTTTAATGAAGGATACAGAGCCAGACAGCAAGAGAAACTGTATGCCTACATAAACCTTGAATGGAGTTGGGAGGGGAACAGTGAAACAATGACCTGAAGTAGAATTTTATGAATTACTTCTCCCGTAAAACACGGACTTAATACCTGTGTAGTAATGCAGAGCCTGAAATCACTACTACAGTATTGATTTCAAGTCACTAAAAATGACACAGAGTGATAGCTTTTAAAACAAAATAATGAAAATAATAATTTGTCTGTGGACATTTATTTTAAGGTGCAAAAAAATACTGACATCATTTTTTAAGTTTGCACATATGTATGAAACACATTATTGAAGTTGATTTTTCCATGATCATTTTCCGTTTTCACAAGTTTGCAAGAGTAATATGAAGAACAGGGATTTCCTGATTCTCAAAATTTTCTAATTCTCAATTAATGTAAAGGAGAGGGAAAAAAAATGTGTCAAACTCATTTCTTTAAACTCTTAGTGCCTAACATGTTGTTATAGGGACAAGGTAAATTCCCTGAATAGAGAACTGAGGCCACCTCCCTGGTGAATGGCTCTGGCCCTGGAAATGAAGTCCTTAATCCAGAACTTGACTCTGCCTGAGGGCTGGGTTCTTTCCTCACATTACGCACAGCCAGAAACACATGGTCTCTTGCAGGCATGATAAAAAGTTATCAGTTAGTGAATTCTGTTTACATAGCTATAGCTGCTCTCCTCGTGGGCTGAAAGGAAGCACCAGACTAGAACGAAGTTCATCAGATGTAGAAAAGTGCACAATCCAGAAAAGGCATCTTCAATTTCATGTAAAGTTTTTTCATTGTCTGTACCTTGGCACCCTTGTGTACACCCACACACCATGGTGCTCTGACACCAGAAACTAAAGGAGGTCACTTATTACATCCTGACAATGAGGGAGTACTGAACAAGGCATTTCAGTAGCTAAAATTCTATCTTGCCCCAGCCTTTGCTATTTCCATGATAAAGAAGTATCGATTAGGGCATTTTTATATGAGATTATTCTAATCATAACAAAATACCTTTCAAGGAATCATAGGTCTTCCCAACTGCATCCTTAAAATATCTACTACGATTTAAGAAATTTATTGGGGCATCTGGGTGGCTTAGTCAGTTAAGCCTCTGACTTCAGCTCAGGTCACGATCTCACGGTTCATGAGTTCAAGCCCTGCATCGGGCTCTGTGCTGACAGCTCGGAGCCTGGAGCCTGCTTCAGATTCTGTGTCTCCCTGTCTCTCTGTCTCTCCCCTGTTCGCTCTCTCTCTCTCTCAAAAATAAACATAAAAATAAATAAATAAAAAGAAAGAAAATTTACTGCTATGCTGTAGAAACCAAGCTCAGTCGGTTGAGTGTCTGACTCTGGACTTCAGCTGAAGTCATGATCCCAGGGTCACGGATGAAGCCTCATGTCAGGCTCTGTGCTGAGTGCGGAGCCCGCTTATGATTCTCTCTCTCCCTCTGCCCCTCTCCCCACTCATGCTCTCTAAAATAAACAAAAAAACATACTGAAGTTGTTTTTCAACTTTTACTTTAAATAAATATACATTTATTAGAGGTATTTCATCGCCATTGAGTTATGCCATTTTTGTCAAAAGCCATACTTTGCTACATATATTAAAATCAAGTCCCTCCACTATCATATTATTATTGCTTATTTATTATCCACACTAAGTTTAAAAAATAATTGGAGAACTTTTGATATTTTTAGTGATTTATTAATAATTCACAAAGGAAATGCAAATTTTATGAGTTAAAC
>NW_027528635.1:697557-698242 GCF_008692635.1 Crocuta crocuta | reverse complement strand
ACACCTGTCAAATATACAAAATTAGAAGGAAGATCCAAAATTCTCAACAAATGAATTTCAAGAGTCTATTATACTGGCATTTAGGCATGTGGTACACAACAATTCTGGCTGCTTAAGAGAGTAAAATACAATTACTAATCCATCAGAGTACCAATTAGGTTTGACAAATGACTATATGAGGCAGCCTTTTCTAAAAACTTGGGCCCAAAGAAGCGAATTGTTGAGAAATCATTTCCTTTCTCTTTCCTTGTTTGGAGAATAAAAGACCCAAAAACACACTTTCAGAACTTCAATGTGATTAAATATTACAAAAAAAGTGTGTGTGTNCTCACTGGTACAATCAAGCCATGTATTTTACTTTTCTCTGTCATAGGGTAGTAAAACCCATTTATCCAAAAAAGGGTCTGGTAAAATAAAAAGTGCCTGATATTTGAGCTCAAATACAGTTGACCCCTGAACAACGTGTAGGCGAGAAACACTGAACCCCACACAATCTAAAATCTGTGCCTAACTTATGATTTCTTGAAAACTTAACCACCAATAGCCTACTGTTGCCCTGAAACTTTCCCAATAGCACAAACAGATTAACCTATGTTTTGTATATTACATGCATTATATATTATATACTTAGAATAATTAAGTTAAAAAAGATTAAGAAAAATCCTAAGAGAAAAAACATTTATGA
>NW_027528635.1:695804-697464 GCF_008692635.1 Crocuta crocuta | reverse complement strand
ACCCACGCAGTTCAAATCCATTATTATTTAAGTGTCAACTGTATATCTAAGTTCTACCTACAGGTTTATAACTTACTAACTGTAAAACATCAGACATCTTAACATTGCTGAACTTTGTGCCACATAAAATACGGATACTTATTAATATGAAGATTATAAAAGATAAGGCAGGAAAATAACCTAGCATAGTATAGTTATTTCCTTTATCCCTTTCTGCTTTTGATATGTAAGGACAAGTGATCAAATGGATCGTGCAATAGATCTTTTTTTTTTTTTAAATGTTTTATTTATTTCTAGGAGAGAGAGAGAGACAGCGTGAGCAGGGGAGGGTCAGAGAGAGAGGGAGTCACAGACTGAAACAGGCTCCAGGCTCTGAGCTGGCAGCCAGCACAGAGCCCGACGCGGGGCCCGAACCCACGAACCACGAGATCATGACCTAAGCGAAAGTCGGACGCTTAACCGACTAAGCCACCCAGGCGCCCCGCAATAGATCTTGAGAAGAAACCTTAAATCCTGCAAAAATTTAATTATGTCTGCAAGATGCATCATGGGTCATCATTTTCAGAGCAATGTGATACATCACATTTACAAGAGGAAAGCTTAAAACTATATGATCATCTTAAGAGATGCAGAAAAAGCATTCCACAAAATATTTGTTCATGATCAAAACTCTCAAAAGTAGGTTTAGAGGGAACATACCTCAACATAATAAAGGCCATATATGAAAAACGCAGAACTATCCTCACACTAAACGGTGAAAAACAAAGATTTCCCTCTCAGATCAGGAACAAGACAAAAGATGTCCGCTT
This sequence comes from Crocuta crocuta, assembly GCF_008692635.1. NCBI lineage: Eukaryota > Metazoa > Chordata > Mammalia > Carnivora > Hyaenidae > Crocuta > Crocuta crocuta. Next base: position 696,655 of record NW_027528635.1, on the reverse strand, counting down.
GCAAAATTTTTATTCGACATAGTACTAGAAGTCCTAGCTGCATCAATCAGACAATAAAAAAGAAACAAAAGACCTCAAAATTTTTGAGGAATGAAAACCATCACCATCTGCAGATGGCATGACATTATACATAGGAAACTTTAAAGACTCCACCCAAAACTACTGGGACTGAGGAATGAATTCAGTAAAGTTGTAGTATACAAAAATCTGTTACATTCTTATAGACTAACCACAAAGCAGCAGCAAGAGAAAATAAGAAAAAAAATCCCACTTACAATGGCACCAAAAAGAATCTGAGTAAACTTAACCAAGGAGGTCAAAGACTTGTGCTCTGAAAACTAGAAGACACTGATGAAAGAAACTGAAGATGACAAAAACAAACTGAAAAATAAACTTTGCTCATGGATGGGAAGAATTAATATCATTAAGATATCCATACTACTCAAAGCAATCTATAGGATCGATGAAAGCCCTATCAAAGGACCAATAACATTTCCCAAAGAAGTAGAACAAATAATCCTAAAATTTGTATGGAACCACAAAGGACCTCAAAAAGCCAAAGCAATCGTGAAACGGAACAAAACTGGAAGTATCACTATTCCAGGTTTTAAACTACACTGGAAAGCAGTAGTGATCCAAACAGTATGGAAATGGCACAAAGATGCACACATAAATCAAGGGAAGAAAACAGAGTCCAGTAACAAACCCACATGTGTACATGGCTATTTAATATATTAAATATTATATAATTGTATTATATATAAAAAATAATATATACATTATATATAATACATATATAATGTTGTATTATACACACACACACACACACACACACACACACACAATGGGGA